>NC_140223.1:3069268-3181768 GCF_951802725.1 Rutilus rutilus
CGATATACACCAAACTTTCCAGTCTTGTAACTAGTTATATTATGAAGACATTTACAGAGGGATTTGTAAATATATTATTCCTAGCCTGATTGATATAACATTTTATTCCAAAAAACCTGGCGAAAATCATTTTCTTAAGGCTATTGACAGTATATTCTGATTTACAGGATAACAAAAGTAGATATCCATAAACCCTCTGTAATTTTTTCCCCATCTAATATGTGAACACAATGAAAAAAGAATTTTGAACCTGGCTTTATCCAATACTCAGATTTCGGGTTTTTTTATATATATGCAAATCAGCACATATTTAATTAGATATTGCCTAATTTGCATATTTAAACATTAAATTAGATTTTTTCTCATCTTAATGTAGGTAATCAACTGGGAAAGTTTCATGGTGATATCTGCTAGTTAAAACTTTTACCCTATTCACCCGTAGTGTCTCGCCTTAATTTTGTACAATGCACTTGCAAAATCTGGAAAAATAAACAAACAACAACAACAACAAAAAAACTAAATCCAGCTTAGTTGTCAGAAAGGCACAAGGAATGTGATGAAGCTAGCCATAAAGCACTGTTTACACGGCGCTCACTCCGGCCCACAGGAATTGCATCACTAACACACAAGCAGACGCTCATCCATCTAGAAACGCAGCTCCACCTCTCTCTGTATTTGTGCAGTTTCCTGCGCTTCAGTTTGTGCGATCTGCTGTCATTGATGTCAGAGCTGTAATTAGGAGGAGTCGACAGCTGGTGAAGGAGACCGTAATCATGCATGACTCGCTGCACATTTAACACTTTTGTTTTGGGTTAGTTAGCACATGACATTTGGAAAGCGAGCCGGACCACCTCCTAAACATACAGAGTCAGCATTAACGCCAGCATGATGAAATACCACAGCAAGACTCAGCAATAGTGTGAAATAAAACCTGTTAAATGACACCAAGAAGTGAGACATCTCTAATGATGTTGGGTTTGGGTTTCTGAAGCACTCGAGCCCTTCTGAGGGAACGCTGGGCCGTGCGACGAGCAAACGCACTTCATCTGGACTGTGAACGCTGATCGCAGGATTCAGAAAGAAACGAAATGACTTAAATCAATATGAAATGGCATTCGCAACCCATTTGACCTCTGCAATCTGACATTTTTCAGAGTGAAACAGACTATTCAACACAGAGAAAATTGAAGGCCGAGACTTAATTGAATCCACTGGGACCTGATAAGACTGTGGAAAGTGTCTCTATACGGCTGGACGTTGGAGGGGAGAAAAACTTGATAATAACTGAATACCAAAATCAAGTGATTTCTGAAGGATCGTGTGACACTGAAGACTGGAGAAATGATGCTGAAATTTCAATCATAGGAATAAATGACATCTTACAATATATTTACATAGAAAACACTTATTTAAAATTTTAACGTCACATTTTTTTACTATATTTTTGAACAAATGAATGCAGCCTTGGTGAGACTCTTTCAAAAAGATTAAAAGTCTTAATTATTTTATACTTTTGAATGTTAGTGTATTTGAATGGGGAAGACATTAATACAAATAAAAATGCTTTGATTAATTAATAAATTAAAAAAGATGAAAAATGTTGATTAGATGAAAAATTAGAAAAGGTGCCTGAAATAAAATGTTTAAAGTCGGCATGAAACAGAAGTTGGCAAAAGTAGGGCGGGGCTTGATTTTATCTGCGGGGAATTGATTGGATGGTTGTGATTTGCTATTGGTGGATCTCATGTGAGTGACAGGTTAAAGCCCCGCCCTCATCATCAGAGAACAGAAGAGATGAAGATATTCTGACTCAAGATTACCAGGAACATGAATTTAAAACAATAATGTTGTGCAGAGATTAATCATTTATAACAAATGTGGCGATATTCCATAAAATAAGGGCAATTTTGATATGACTTAAAGGCGAAGTAAAAACATTACAAAACAACAAAAAATTTTTTTTAACAAATACTAGAATAACACTCACTCCTACAGCTGCCATTTTGAGCAGTACAATTTCTCCATTCATGGAGCATCTCGTCTTTCTTATTGTGTTCCTGGTAAGATGCAAGACATTAGTGAAATCAAGCTGTTTTTTTGTTTTTTTTGCTGAGATTTGTGGTGTTATTAATCTGTGGTTTTATTAATCTGTGGTGTTATTAATCTGTGGTGTTCGCATGACCGTCTGCCAGCCCACATGACATGACATGTGACGTGTGTTTCCATCAGGAAACCCCTCCTCACCTGTGATACCAGGACAACATCTCTAGTGTAGGGACATGCTGTGGATTGCATCACAAGAGTCACACCAGAAGACCTGTGTATAACCATCAGGGTTTGAAATGAACTTTTTCACTCACTGGCCAATTTGGCAACAACATTTTTAAGGTACCGGCCATTCAGAACTTCTACTAGCCCCAAAAAAAAAAAAAAAAAAAAAAAAAAAAAAGGGCAAAACAAATAAACCAGATTAACTATGTCACATCTTATATATTTATTTATTATAAAATTTGGATTTCATACATTAATTTCCTATTCAAACAAAATCCCGTCATCCAGCAATCTACTCCCTTCCCCTTTCATCCTAATCACCAAAAAATGTATTTTAGGTGGACAGATCAATACAGTATAAAGAATATCAAACACCACGCGGGACAAAAGAAACCTGTGGCCTCAGGATAAGACAGGGTCTTGGAAAACTGTAGGATGTTGGAAAATAACAATGTCTTTTCCGTTAACCAAATGCTCAAATGTTAGTTACCCCAGACAAGTATCTCCACATTATGTTTCTTTAATCTTGCTTCAATGCAACTGAACAAGCGCACTGTTATTTGAGTAGTGACGTGTGTGTTCAAGTAAGCCAGATATGAGCAGACTCTGTGCGATACACTGTATTTACACAAACACAAGCTTACACACAAACTTCCACAGCAAAGTGAGTAAACACAATAAGCAACCCGCCACATTGGCTAGTGATTCGACAGCGTATTTTTACTCGCTTTTGGCAGATGTTAATTTCAAACCTTGATAACTATCAAGATCAATGTTTATAATAAGAGCTTTTCAAGGCCAGTCTTTTGACAGTTTAGGGACGCAAGAGCTTCGCTCCAAACCCAAAGCAGAGAGTCTAGAAAAGAAGTCTGGTAAGTGACTGATTTGGGACGCTCTACTCAGGCAGTACGTCATAACGGCAACGCAAATATCACACGGGAGACTCGACTTATCATTGGTTACAATAGAGCAGGGCTATTCAAATCAAGCTCCAAGAGGTAATTGGATAGATGTCTCTATATTTAATTCCCAGCGGAGGTTCTACGTTTCCATTGGGGCAGCCATTGTACTTTGTAAAAGAAAAAATCCTAAACACTCAAAATAGTCATCAAAGATGGGCCCCGAGAGCCAAAGCAGTGATGTCTAAGATTTTTTTACCAATATTTCTCCCAACTGGATATTAATATAAAAAGGTAAGATCTGATGTTTTATCAGGCTATTATTATTATTAATATTATTTTTACATTAAACCCTATGTGTATGGCAAAAACTGGAAAAGAAAAGTATGGACCATTTTTAAATTTTGTTCAAAGTAATAAACTACTAAAAACAAAGACATAATCTAATAATAAAAACTCAGCATGAGCACAACAATATCTTACGTTTTTTTTTCTTCCCTTGCTATATCTTTACATAATTTTCCAAATAACAGTATAACATTGTTTATTATGAAATGCTACAGTATTAATATTCTGATTAATAATGTTAAATGTATGGGGAAAAAGGCGCCACACGTTAACTTGTCACAAACCTGGTTTAGTTAAACGGTCGGAATCATCTGTATGTGTATTATAAATAAATGTATTTGCTGCTCACCGTGTTTCTGCTTCTGTTGTTATAATAACCGTGTCATCTGCAGCTCTTAATGAGAATCTTTACGTCTTTAGCAGGAGAGAGACGCAACGCGCGAACAGCGGAAAGGGCTTGAATGAAGCATGTTTGGCTCTAGTTGAAAATATTAAAGGATGTAGCTGCGAAATATCATTACTGTCAACGACCCTGAGCGCTTGTGTTTTGACGGACTGCTCACTTATGTCTTGCATGGTCTGGAAGGAACCAAGCCAAACTTTGAAACTGTGAACTTTCAGTACAGGTCCAAAATATTAGGAATATTTTTAGCAGTGTAGCTAACTTGTCTTGAGTAAGCAGCTGAGTAGACTAGCACTGAATGCAAACATCTTGCTTATTCTAAACCCATCCAGCGCAGAGGGAGCAGTTTTGGAGTTGGTCTACAACAGACAAGTCAAGGTAAACAATATAAACTTGAACATTTGTCTTTCTGAACGGATCCATGATGATGATGATGTATTGAAGCGTCCATTGTAGCGCTTTGCATCACAATGCTCCATTCGCTTTGACGTGTTCATGACCTGTTCACTCTTTGAAGGTCTAATGCCGTGAGACTGGTTGAGCTGGAAAGTGATGGATGGATCTGAGCGGACGCTCTCAATGTTCTGATGGTGTCTGCGAGGCTCAAAGTTCACACTTTTGGAGGAGATAAACCCATGAATGGCATTTTAATAGAAGTCATCAAAACAAATGCAATGATTAGATGAAATTGTTTTGATCCGGAGACTTCCACAGAAGATTATACACATACATTTTACAATATTTCTACCACTTCTATTATTAATTGATATCAGAGAGAGTTTTTAACAAGAAACAAAAAGTGTTTATGAAAAACTATCCTAGCTTTAATGAGCAAGTCAGTAGGTGATAATTAGACATTTTTCTCATGCGTAGTTAATTCTGATTGTCTTGTAATGAAGATGAAGGATTTGAAACTGTGACCCCTGCAGGGCCAGACAGAAAGAGCCCTGCTATGAGCCTAATCAGGACACTGGAGTTAATCAGATACTGATTATTTCTGTCTTTTACTGCTGCTGGAATCTGTGTTTTCAACATTTGATGTGATTTGATTGATATAATTAACACAGAGTAACAAAAGTTGGTGCATTTGATAGACGGCTTAATTGACAGCAGCACACAACCATTAGTTTTTAAACATTCAACCCTTAGAAATTCACCATGGCAATCACAGTTTCTGCCATGCATATGCCAAATACTATAATTACTACAGTTACTATCACAAAACAGTTCAAACACATCTGCAAAATTGTTATCCTGCTAAGATTCCCCATTTTTACAAAAATATGGTCATTAGCACCAGGAAAGATGAACACATTCCCTGCAGAATTTCCACCTTTAAACTGCTTGGAGTTCAAATTTCTTTGGATCTGTCGTGGGATGCCCATGTTAAGAACATGGTTTCGAAGGTGCGTCCTAGAATCCACTATCTCTGTGTTGCTAAAAACACGGGTATCCCTTGTTCTCGAGTACGCTAGCCCAGTATGGGGTGGACTAGTTAGAGAGGGTCCAAAAACGTTGCTGTCAGATAATAGATGTACCAACTTCTACTGTCCCATCACTGAGTGAGAGGTGCGACGAGGCCACTATACGTACTTTTATGAAACTACACTGCATTGTTTCCTGTCTGTGGCTCCAACACCTACTTACGGCAGTGTAGGGAATTTGTTGTGCCCAGGAGTAAATAAAATAAAAAAACATGACCTTTCTTTTATTCCACGTGTTTTTTTTAAATGTTTTATAAATAACTTACATGGTTTTTGTTTGAAGCCTGATGTATTTCAAGTTTTTCTGTGCATCTGTTTTTTGTTTTGTTTTTAAATTATGTACATAAGGTTGTCTTGAGCATGTGTTTTGTTTGATACATTTCAGGGTTTTGTCCCTCAATATCCTGCCTTGTCAAACTCTGAATAAAACTAAACTAATTAAAAAAAAAATCAGTGTGTGATATGTACAGTATCGCCTATGATAATGTAGTAATTGCTGTTTAGATGATGTGGAAGCTTACATTATCGAGTATGTCACTTACTTGGCAAAAACAAACAAAAACATCTTGATAGTTCTCGCTCTCACTGCGTGATGCAGATTAATGCAGTTAGAATGAGATGAAATTCAATATACGAGGGAAAAATGCCTAGCAATAAAATACTAGCAATTCTTGAGTGAAAATTGTTTCTACATCATTTTTTTTAAGCTTGTCCAAAACAGGCCTCAACCAGACAACATACCAGTGTAACGGATGAGGTTTAGGGGTGAGCGCAACGGAGGCCAGCTAGTAAAGAGCTGTGTGGGTAAACCTCACTCCCCTGATCTCAAGAGAGGCGTGCTGGCGACTAACGCTAGAGGCTGCGGTCTTTAGCATCCTTGTTGGCATGCACATCTCTCATGAGGTTACATTGGTGCCGTGACCCGGATGGGAGTGAAGTTTAGGGGTGAGCGTAACGGAGGCCAGCTAGTAAGGAGCTGTTCAGGTAAACCTCACTCCCCTGATCTCAAGACAGGTGCGCTGGCGACTAATGCTAGAGGCTGCGGTCTTTAGCATCCTTGTTGGCACGCACATCTCTCATGATCTAACATTGGTGCCGTGACCCGGATGAGAGTGAAGTTTAGGGGTGAGCGCAACGGAGGCCAGCTAGTAAACAGCTGTGTGGGTAAACCTCACTCCCCTGATCTCAAGAGAGGCGCGCTGGCGACTAACGTTAGAGGCTGCGGTCTTTAGCATCCTTGTTGGCACGCACATCTCTCATGATCTAACATTGGTGCCGTGACCCGGATGAGAGTGAAGTTTAGGGGTGAGCGTAACGGAGGCCAGCTAGTAAGGAGCTGTGCAGGTAAACCTCACTCCCCTGATCTCAAGACAGGTGCGCTGGCAACTAATGCTAGAGGCTGCGGTCTTGTTAGCGTGCCCACCTTCTATGCTGGAAATCCGGGTTTGAATCCCGCTCGTCGCAGTGCAATCAGAACTGAATTGTTATCAAAAGAATCCCAGAAAATATTAAGATTTTTTTTTGTTTCAGTTTCTCACATCCCTGATCCGTTCCAAATAATCTGTTACTCCTCAAGGTCTCTTCATACTCGCACAGAACGACTGTGAGAGACTTGAGCTTTTATCTGCTCAAGCTCTCGGGGTGATGTGAGGATGTGAAGGGTCGATTATGGATACAGCAGCGGATCGGGGCTGCTTGAGATTTGATAGGAACAGTTCAGGTTCAGAGATAAGGAGTGTGGACACACACACAGCCACAGATAAACTATTGCACCACACACAGAAATAAAATCACCCAGCTGCCCTTTCACCAACACAAACGAGCCAGGAGAGACATAAATCTACAAACTTTAAAACACTTTAAAAGGTCTGTTGAGTTTTCTTTAGCGCTGGTGACATTTTTGAGTTCAAATATCCTGCTATTTAAGGGATAATAAATAGTAAAGAGAAGGTTTCTTTTCTGATACGGAAGGGGTTTGTTTTGCAATAAACACCAGCTGACAGTATGCTTTCATGGCAATTACTTAATGAACAGTGTTTCCAAGATTAGCTGTATAATCCTGTCAAATATGTTCAGGTACAAGCAGTAAAGCTCCTACATGTGATGCATAAATTTACTATTTATGTATTTGAATTGCATATTACATTTCCATGCATTTGGATTACAGTTTCAACATAAAAAAACGAATTAACTTGATGTGATGCCTATTTGTCCACTCTAAATCATTGAAACGAGTAAAGAAAATGGGTAAGAGAAGATGCCCTCAAAAAAAAATCATAACATAGTTTATTACTATTTTAATCTATTAAACTATTTTTGATTTGATTTGATTTAAATAATGATATTTTCAAAATGCATTTATTCAAATAGCTCAGAAGCAGCATAAATGTTCATTGTGAAAACATTTATTCCGTTAAAAAGTACATCTAGTTCAGTCATGAAACTCTAGAGGGCGCTGGCTGATGGTCCATTACATGCAATCTTCCGCATGGCACAAGCTGATTGGCTTCTCCTGATCCTGCAGCCATTGAGATGCTCGAGATGAATAGACTGGTTCAGTGTTTGCTGTAAGATAGTCCTGCAACGTCCTATCAGAGTTCCTCTGAACCCCTCCACCTCCCCAGCTCCACCTGCCTAGATCTGCTGTGGGATTTATATATGTCTATTCATGCAGCAGCAACAGCGTCAGCATCTTACATGCTCACAACAGCGTCTCTGTGCATCTGTTATCTTTCCTGTAGCTCAAACAGTAGAGCGTTGGCGCTTGCAATGCCAAGGTCATGGGTTCGATTCCCAGAGAAAACAAGAACTGATAAGAATGTAAATGTGTTCCTTGAAATGCAATGTAAGTCGCTTTGGATAAAAGTGTCTGCCAAATGCATAAATGTTAAATGTTAGCAGTAGCAAGCCTATACTTTCTCTCAACAGCAGCAGCGGATCTAGTCTGGCAAGACCAAATACATTAACATTGCCATATTCAATAACATGCTAAAGCTATTCCGAGAGTTGTCATGATTGAAATGTGGTTAAAATAATGTTAGCCGTGGAACAAGCAATATTCAATTAGTTAAAATGTATGAGATTGAAACAAATTGGATGTATTGATGATAAATATATAAACACATTCAGTTTATTAGCACTGTTAGAGACATTTTACCCGTTTCATTTATGCATGATGGACAAAAACTGCATCATATTGCATTCTGCATCAAACAAGTTTATTTGTTAAAATGGTGTGTGGAAATTTTATATGCAATTCAGATACATAAATCTTAATTTTAGGCATGAATATTTTGTTGAGTCCAGCATGTATACACTATATAAAACATCTTGTACAGCCTGTATAAGTACTAGTTTGTGTTCTGCTCTGGCAGTATTTGTGTCTAATGGAGCTGAATGTCCACAGTGTTGCAGTGAAAGGACTGAACATAACAAGTAAAACCTGACACAAAGAAAATGGACCCTCAGATTTAGAGTCTTGGCAGCGCAGCAGGAAAGCTTTTAGCCACAATATCAATCAAATCCCAGATCACTCATATTTATGAGGATTTGAGCACTTCACTCTGGGAGAACCGCATGTCTCTGGATGTTTCCTCATCTCTCACCAGCATACATAAGAGCAAGTCAACACACATTACTGAAACTTCACTAATGCACGTTTGACACGTTATTCAAACAACTGCTAGATAATGTTGCTCTAAACTTGACAGATAACTGACCAGTACACCTCATACTATTGTACCAGTAATTTAGAAATTTACCAGTTCTGAAATGTTGAGAAAACTAATAGTAAACTTAACATAAAAGATAAAACTCAACACATACAGTGTTGTTGAAGGAATACGACAGATATTTTACTAGTAAATGTCACACACACCATTATAGGCATACTAGTGAAGATGCACTACCAGTAAACTTGACTAATACTGTTGTAGAAATTTATCAGCAAATCTAAAAGATACTGGACCACTAAACTTGACATATAAATATGAACAAAATTTACAGATACTGTATCAGTAAAACTTTGATTACAATACTATTATATTACTATATTAATATTACATTACTAATTACAGTACTAATTATGCTACAAGTAAACCAGAATGATGCATACTGTTGAAGCAAAACGGCAGATACTGTACCAGTAAACTTCACACATACTAATATAGTAGACTACTAGTGAACTCAAAAGATGCTTTACCAGTAAATTTGATTTATACTGTTATAATACACTTAACTAATACTGCAATAAACTACCAGTAAACCCGAGAGATAACATCACTAAACGTAACTTTTCTCCAGAGCGGCTATATATATATAAATGAATTAAATTAAGAACTTTTTTTATAACAAAAATGAACAATCACTGAACTTACTTAAGCTAGACTATGACTATTTTCTTCTAGAGGCAAAAACAAACTCTGTTGCATTATTTTCCTGTTATCACTGTAAAGCTGCTTTGAAACAGTCAGTATTGTAAAAAGTGCTCTATAAATGAAGGTGACTTGACTTAACATGTACAGTTGAAACAAAATCATAGAAACTTCTAGCGCTCTTGTATAGTAGACTACTAGTGAACATACTGTACCAGTAAACTTGACTTTATATGGTTATAGTAAACTTGACTAATGCTGTTGTAGAAAACCACCAGTAAACCTAAATTATACTAGACAAACTTTAAAGATACCATACCGGTAATTTTCACTAAAGTAAACTTCTATTTTTGTGACAATGACTTCTGGCTTGTGAAGTTTGCATGTCTCTGACATCTATTAATGAATTTCATTATGAATGCACATACATGATTGTCTCCATAACCTCGATGAGCGAGTAAGCCGCAATATTCTAGAGAATAATCCCATGATCTTCAGCAATGAATAATACAATAACCTGTTATGGCTTGAAGTAGGTAATGAATACTTCATGATTGGTGCGGGAAGTTACAAACGTCTGTCTGCTTAAACATCATCCTCTGGCAGCGGCTGTTGCTTTGAAGGCATTAGCCACGATCGCTGATATCACAGGATAAAGACGCCCTGCCGATCTATAAAAAGCTAATGCAACACGTTTTGCCAAAGTAAAAGCAACTCTAGATCTTTTATTGATGAAGATTATTTGATGGAGTGTAATATCTGTTGGAGGAGGAGGATGAATCATCATCTTAAAGTGGATCTGGTATCCTCAGGGAAGCAGCCTGGACTTGATAAGCTTGTCACGTCAGCTGTAGATTTGCTTTAATTGGATCCTGCCAAAGTGAATTCTGATTGGTCAAACACAGCGGCTGGATAAACAAATCGTTTCTAAGCAACCAATCAACAAGTCATGTTGGTTTTATGTTTAACATAAATGCTATAGACTGCAACAGTGTCCGTCCACTAAATCAAGAGCGTTTTTTTTTTTTTTTTTCTATCCATTTCTCCCATTAGGATTTAAAAAAAAGTCTTTGTTAAAACATTGTAAGACATGAACCAAGCCAATCAGTTAAGGAGAATCATAACATTACAAACTTTGATTTAAGGCAAAAAGTATTTGAAAATCATACAAAAAGTTTTTGTACTACTTAACAGCTTTAGTGGGGGAAAGAACTACAATCTTATAAGCATTGTGAACAGCATAACCAAACGATGGAGAAATATAAACTATATATATATATATATATATATAAACATCTTAAGTTTATAGCAAAATATACATATATACAAGATATATATACTGTATATATACAAATATTTACGTATTTTGAGAGTGTGGTGAGATCGACTCGATTACATCATTCGCAGTGCATCATGGGATTGGGCGGAGCTAAAGAGATCTTTTAGCAAGTTTTGCCTTTTGCGACTATGATTGGTGGAATTTTCTGTACAGCATCATGGGTAATGTAGTTTTTTACCAGGTATTTCCACTGTTAAACACAATTATTTTAAAAATAAGCTGAAATAATGCAGACTTACGGCCGTAACAGAAGCAAATACCATCGATTAACAACCTTGTAGCTCACAGTCTTTATCCTTATACTTAGCTGTTATATTGTGATATATTAACACTTTTATGTCGCAGCTGTATATCCGATTGTTGTTACTCTGTTCATATCGTGATTAATGTGTTTGGAGGCGAGTGATGCCAGTGTAATTCACATGCATATGTTTAGCGCCATTTAATGTATGTATACTGAGGTGAATCTTTATGTTTACTGTATTCAGATATATTCTGATATATTTATGTTTATTTCAGACTAAACCACATTTTACCACTTCAGTTATGGCTAATGGCTGTATAATGCTGGACATTGACACATCCTGAAGAGATAACCAGTCAAACGGTCTTCTGTCTCCTGTCACACTTCTTGGAGAAACCTGGTTCTTCATGCCATTGCTTGCTTCTTTCAGAAATCTTGTCAAATAACCAAGTTGCACCCTGTTGTTCATCGTTCCGACAGACCCATGAACTCATAGCACAAACTCTGTGGTTGGGCGATGAGTCCTGCAGTTAAAGGCGTGTAACGCATTAGAGATAATGAGGTGGTCAGATATGATGTCACTGCTCCATCTAAACAGACCACAGAAACCACAGCTCAGAGCTTACTGGAAAACATCTCCTCTCTGCACAGACACACTCGAGTGCTGGAATGTGATTAGAGTGGATGAAGGATTGGGTGTAGAACATATAGTACATGCTGTCAGGTTCAGTGCAGCCAAAAATGAACAATTGGTCATCGTTTATTGGTCACCTGATGTTTCTTTTCTTCCCTGGGACTTGCACTGGTCAAGTTTGAGCTATGGGCTATTTGGCTTTTCATAACATGTTGCGTCATACTAATAGAAATACACTTTTAAAGCGTTAGTTCACCCAAATACGAAGATTCTGTCAGTAATTACTCTCCCTCATGTTGTTCCAACCCCGTAAGACTTTCGTTCATCTTCAGAACACAAATTAAGATATTTTTGATGAAATCTGAGAGCTGTCTCACTCCTCCATAGGCTTCTAGGTAATCGAAATCTGCCAGGCCAGAAAAGTTAGTAAAGACATCGTTACAATAGTCCAGCATCACACGCATCACACACATGACCAGCGTCGGCCAATAGTGAGCCTCCGTTCTAACGTACAACCCAGAAGCGCTGCGCTGATACACTACGTGACCTCACTCAGAGAAACACACAGAAGAAAATGAAGAGTTGAATAAAGTCGTTATTTTTGTTCGTTTTTGCGCACAAAAAGTATTCTCGCCGCTTGATAAACTTAAGGTTGAGCCACTGTAGTCACTTGGACTATTTTAACGATGTCTTTACTAACTCTTCTGGGCTGGCAGATATCGATTACCTAGCAGCCTATGGAGGAGTGAGCCAGCTCTCAGATTTCATCAAAAATATCTTAATTTGTGTTCTGAAGATGAACGAAGGTCTTACGGGGTTGAACAACATGAGGGAGAGTAATTACTGACAGAATTTTCATTTTTTGGTGAACTAACCCTTTAAGTCCGTAGATTTCAATTACAATACACATCTTTGAAGGCTTCAGCAGCACTTGCATGTACCAGAACTTACAGTTGTATTCCTATCTAGAAGGTTTTTACTGAGGGGTTTGTTCATATTTCATTTGCCTGATATATTTAACATTTTATTCCTAAAAACATGGTGGAAACTTATTTTTTTTTCCAAGCTGTTGACAGTATTTTCTGATTTATGGAGTTATAAAAGGAGAAATCCTAAACTTGGATTTATCCAATGTTCAGATTTATGCTCTGGAATTATATGCAAAATAATGCATATTTAATTAGATAATGCATAATTTGCATTTTTAAACATAACATTTAAGAAAACTTGCAATACAAAAAAAAAATTGTGCACTTCCTTATGTAATCACTCAACTGAGGAAGTACGGTGATATCTATTATTATTTGTTTTTTTTTTTTATTCACCTGGGGTGTCTTGTATTAAAATGACAATAAGCACCATAAAAGTATAATAAAATGTGCATAGGACTTGGGCGCTATGTTGAAAAGTCTTCTGTAGCCACAGGAAAGCTTTATATGATGAATTCGACTGATGGGTTTAGTTGTTTTTCCCCTTTGCTTTTGCTAATATTAGCTATAATTGAATATGATGAGATATGAGAGCTTCAGGAATAGCTTAGGAAAAAGTCTTTTGTATATTATTGTTTGACTGACTTTATTCACCCAGAAAGAACAGCTTGTTTGTGTTGCATGGAGAACAAAACAACATGAGGAAGAGTAAAGGATGGCTGGAAGTCAATGGTTTGACCACATTATTTGATGTTTTTCTGCTGTATTCGATTGTCAGGGGACGAGACCGTCTTCACTAACTGTGTGTGTGTGTGTGTGTGTGTGTGTGTGTGTGTGTGTGTGTGTGTGTGTGTGTGTGTGTGTGTGTGTGTATAAAAGCATACAGTGTTGTCCCTTCTGTCTGCATGTATCAATCCATTATTTCAGGGGACCTGCCAGCAGATGTTCCCGTTCACCATGATCTGCAGAGCTTCGAGAACCGCAGCGAGAGGGAGGAAACCAGTGACACACTCACCAGATATGAAGTTTGTTCCAGTGTCAGTCATCTCAAAAGGGCATAGCTTGTCTTTTCAAGGGCTTCTGGGAAACTGCAGTAATGCCACCTGTAGCCATGACAACAGAGAGAGAGAGAGAGAGATGCTTGTTTTATGATCCATAGAGAAATAAATAACACAGAGAAATGCAGATTCCATCATCACATTCATTTTATAGCGTTATATACTATTATTGTCTCATTCGTGTCTATTTTTTATTTTGGCCAAGGTATTTTAACACAAATATCTGAGAGCATGTCACTGAAACACAAGCGCACACTGAAAGAGCAGCACACATCAGCAGTCAGTATTAAGCAGTGGTGTTGTCGCACATCACTGACTATATTATGAGCTTTTTCACACATTCATCATTGTGAAGTGTTTATATAACAACTAAAAATAATGCTAAGTGCAATAACTGGAGCTCCAGAGAAACAGGCATATCAACTCTATTCATATTTCATCAGCACAGAAGAGACCAAAGAGAATATCATGAAAAATTAACGGCATTATGACAGTGAGTTTGAACCCACTGCTTGAGTTCAGAAACACATCTTCATGGATTATTATGAGTTGTGTTTGTGAAGTCAAATAGTAGTAGTTACAAACAATTAGCGATCATTTTGACTCGGTCCAGTAAACAAACACCCACATCACGCTAAACTCCACTCACATTTCCTCCAGAAAGATCTAGTTGTTATTCAATTCGTGACTGATTCCTCTCAGCGGCGCGGTGAGAATCAATAACTGTTTTCTGATATGAGTTGTGATCGTGTCCTTCAGTGGCGCTCGAGCGCTAGACACCTGATAGGAAATCTCCCAGCAATTTCTATGCAACAAGAAGAACAACTCTTAAATGTAAGGTTGCTCTCTGTATCTCTCAGATTTTACAGAGACAAGATCTCATGCTGCCCATAGGCCGCATTTCTGAGCAACATTCACGCGCATGTGAAGTCTACTAGGATACCAGAATCTACGGCAGCATTAATCTATCTTTCAAGAAGAAGACAATCCCAGAGTGCATAGCAATATAGTGCTTACTAAGCTATTTGAAGCAAATATTAACACACACATATACTTTACATCTACATAGACATACATAATAATGCATATTTTTTATGTTTTTGAAAGTCTCTTCTGCTCACCAAGGCTGAATTTATATGATAAAAATACAGTAAAAACACAAATATTGTGAAATATTATTAAAAATGTAAACAGCTGTCAACATCATTACTCCAGTCTTCAGTGTCACATGATCCTTCAGAAATCATTCTAATATGATGATTTGATGATCAAGAAACATTTCTGATTATTATCAGTGTTGAAAACAGTTAGTTCCCTCAGATGGTCCCTCAGAAGACAGCTGCCCGTGTCTCGCGTGATGCTTTGCAATGACCCTGTTTTGTCCGAACAGCTCCTCTTTCTCTATTTTCTCCTCTGACACTCATTTGCAATTCAGTGCATATGCTGAGAGCATCCATTCATCCACCCCATGCAAAATGCATAAGTGTGGTTCTTCTCAAGTGATGTTTAGTGTATTTACCCTGGACGCTGAATGTGTCGGAATCACTCAACCCGAGTCTTAATAACAGACCCTGCAGAAGACTGAGACGCTCGGAGAAACAGGAGGTTTGATTCTACACAAGCCGAGCGCTGAATGTGTCTTTAGATGGGTGGATCTTCGAATGCGAAAGTTCAGATTCTTGATAAAGATCAGCATGTGGCGTGTGCAATATAACCTTCCTTTTCAAGGGTAACTCTCACCAAAATGCAACCTAGAGTCTTTTTGTGAATCTACCCGAGGCAAACTTTCATTTAAAAGCATAATTAGGATGGAAACGCCACTTTTAAGATTGACCGTATTTTCGTTTTTGGTCAAATTGCCTTGTGAATGGGAGTGAATGGGGCACGACTATGATAGCATCAAATAACGCTATTTTTAAAATACTAAGAAGGCTCGACACAACATGAAACTGCGCTGGAAGTATCACCAGGGGCTCTACACATGAACTCCAGCATTGAGAACATTGTTTGTGTTCACAGAGTTTACTAAAAAGAAAGATTTTGAACAACTCACTATAAATGTGTCCGCCGGCATTTTGACAGTCAAAAATAGTCGATCTCCGAATGCAACGTAACAGGGAGGAGAGTAAAGATGGAAAGCTCCTAAAGCTTAGTTCAATATAAATTCACAGATAATTTGTTGTTTTGTCGTAAGTGAAAATCAATATTGACCTTGTATTTGAAAAAGGATCCTCATATAAGAAGCAATACTAAAATTCAGAGTCAGTTCATGCGCATTCAGAGATCGACTGTTTTTGACTGTCAAAATGCCGGCGGACACAGCTACGAAACGAAAATACGGTCAATCTTAAAAGTGGCGTTTCCATTCTAATTATGCTTTTAAATGAAAGTTTGCCTCGGGTAGATTAACAAAAAGACCCTAGGTTGCATTTTGGCGAGAGTTATGCTTTCAAATGCAAGCATAAGACTACAAAGAATCTTTACGAAATCATGACAGATGAAGGACACTTAAAGTCAGCATGAAGCAGAACAGAATGTTAGTTATTCATAGATGCTATTAAAAAAACATTTATTTACACCGTTCAAAAGTTTGTGGTAGATATGATTAAAAAAACAATACTTTTACTCAGCAAAGATGCATTAAATTAATAAAATTGACATTTAAAACGTTACAAAATATTATATTCTCTGTGCAAGCTGAATTTCAATTTGATTGACTGGAAAACTTCTTTGCTCAGAACTTGTGAGGCTGCCAAATGTAAATGTCAATGCTAATATCACTGTTTCTTACTGACTGTATGATCAATCTGTGTGGTGTCAGAAACACACACACCCACACACACACACACACACACACACACCTCTCTGGAACACCGAGATAACATGCAGTCAAACAGAACAAGCCACTATTTTCTCTGTAAATGCTGTTGCTGTGATGATCAAAGTGAGCTCTTCATGCTCTCCTGTGCTGTTTGTGCTTTTCTCCTCCTCAAACACGTCGCTCTCTATTCCTCTCTTCATCACTTCAAGCCACCACATTATTCTCTCTTATCCAGGTCTCATAATGAGGGCCAAATCTCCCCTCGTGTTTGCGGTTTTAAAATCTCCCTAGAGCTGCACTTTACCGTCAGGACGCTTTCAAATCCCCTTCTGCAGGATTAGGGTGAGGATCCCTGTGATTTGGAAAGTAAAAAATGAAAACGTGACCTTCCATACTGAAATGTGAAGATACAGCTGCGAGCAGCAATTACGGGGCCATCGGCGCAGTCACTGCAACCCCGGCACAATCGTAAGCTTCAGATGCCGGCAGAAATATGATTTTAGGATAATCGCTTCAAAGGTTAGGAGCAGATTTAACTTTTGACCAGCACAGCTCATCGGGACCCTCGGGGTCGACTTCAAAGCAAAGCCAAAAAAACACAGACAAGATGCAGATGACCTGATCTTTGTGTGTAAGGGCAATGGGGTTCACTGCACTCAGAATGAACAAATGGATCTAAATAGAGCAGAAGCATGACATTAAATCCTTTTTACAGTTTATCCACCACTAGGTGCTACTGAACTTTTCATTCCAGCCTGCATTTCAGCAAGATGTTCAGCAAGAAGTCTCTTCTGCTCACCAAAGCTGCATTCATTTGAATATCATAATCGTCCTAATTGCATCTTTAACGGTTCGCTCCGTCGCTTAAGTTAAGTGCACCCTGTCACCGGTTAAACTGCCCTGTCAATCATCTTGTCACAGTTAAAATCCTCCACATTCAGTTTCATTTAATTTTCTACCGTATCAGAAAGAAACGTGGAGACATGCGAAGACTCTAATGTGTTTGCATAATGATGCATTCAAAAGTTAATGTCCAAACGGACCTTTAAAAAAGTTGATGAAAAAGAATGTGGATAACATTGAATAAATATCTTTTTGTCAGATTAGATACTGATTATTAATCACTCAAACCCCTTTATTCTAAACTTCTCTACTTAACCGTCGGTCTCGCATATCCGCCATGTTTGTAGTTTCTTGACACGGTTCATTTGTTTGTAGTTCTAATCGAATCCTTGTCCAATGCACAATGGGTTGTGGGAAATATTAGCCGTTATGGATCTGCACTTCGGATTCTAACCGGAAACAGAAGACCATCCGGGAATCTTTGGAATACTCGTTTCAACATACTAAGGTTTGGGACACACTCCCTGTATTTATACACACATTCTGATTTATTCTAATAATATTTCGGACAGATAATATGCTGTGGCGAGCAGGACGAGACGTGATGAATGATGAGTGACACCTGCGTCTCGTATCTCACACGGAGGAGCGACGACAGTGAAGATCGAGAGAGGACCAGGCCTGGATTTATGTTGTGTTTTGTTTGTTTTATTATATGTGACTGCACTCGTCCGTGAGGGGCTGTTGTCTTTACTTTCATTTTGTATTTGTTTATTTATTTTATTATTAAAGTTGTTAAATGTTCGCTGGTTCCTGCCTCCTTCTTCCCACAACATCTAACCTTGCTACACATGCAAATTGCGACACCGCATCAGTGTTCTTATGACTGTACAAGAAAATAAGCCTTTAAAAATGCTATTTGAGCATAAGAAACAGCATTTATGGGGCAGTTCATGTTAGATTTAGGTGCTGATTTGAAATATGTTGTTTAAATGTGAGCATGAGATTTTAAGATTCCCCCATTTAAGTAGAAAGGACACCCACCGAGTGAACAGACTTTCTAACAGATCTGGGGGCTCGTCCGGGATATTCCCAAGAAACACAAGACCGAAAATCATTCTCCATCACAGGTAAGTTGTTTTTAATGTTTTCCCGAGGTGGTCCCTGGTGATTCCAGGAAGATTTGTCTGCAAGGTTGCTGTTTAAATGCACAGTAACCTGAAAAATATATTGGAGTAGTCATTCCCTCCGGCATGAGGAAAATCCGTGTAGATCCGCTCTGACGATAACAAAGAGTTGAACCAAGTATCCTACATTGTTGTAATTTACATTACATGTATAGTTCAGTTATTTTGCCATTTTAATCCAATTTTGTGTCAAACATCTGAAATTTTGGATGTCCAATTAACAAATCAACAAGTGAAATAAAATCCAGTTCATTACTCACACAAGAAATGGAAGGCGAAGTTTACCACATTGCATTGAGTAATACAGTACCCAGTGCAGCGATCTCCCCTGCATACTACACATTATATCAAAAGTCATACAGACTTTCTATGCATACAGAAAGTAAACACATTTTGCACAGTATGCATACTGCATAGCCAGTGTATCACTCAGAGGCTCCGCCCACCATGACCTCTTCAACTGTGAAATCTGCTGACATAAAAAAAAAAGAAAAGAGCTACAATCATATTCTTCACACTAAGCGCATTAAACATGGGGTGCGTCTCAATCAGCTCCCTAAATCGTGAGTCAGTATGTCGTATACATGAATTCGGGACCCTGGACCTCTACACATTGGGACATTCTGCCAACATGACAACATCACTAATAATCATGCTAATGATTTTATTCACATAAACATTGATCAGCGAACATAAACAGAAAGTCACCCCCTACTTGCTTAAACATGTAAAAACAAACCTCATTGGTTCGCATGCCTCTGTGACCAAATTTGGTGCTGTAGACATTGTTCGGTGATCAATGTGTAAATGCATATAGTAAATAATTTTTACAGTTTATCCACCACTAGGTGGTGCTGTACTTAAAATGCACAACCCTCTGATCAGTGCCTGGACAACTGAACTAGAGATGCAGACAAACATGCACTCGCATGTGCAGCTTTAGCTTGTCTAACGTGTATTTTATCGTCTCTGTGTTGTTGTAATGACTCTATAAGTTGGAAGGCGGATCACAGCTCACAGACGTGAGCTCACATGCACATTGCTCATAATTCATTGAGTGCCACTTCACACAGAAACACTCCATCCACGGACAACAGGCTCATTAGTGCTGGTACACGTCCACTTCCAACTCCTGACTTTACACCGTGACGGCTCTTTGTTCTTCTCTCGTCTCCGCATCAGGCAGGTTTTAATATTCCTGACCATTCGCCACAGTACGACCCATATGAATGTTTTATTTTGCAGGGAGCAGATTTAAAGCGTGTAACATTAATGGCAGAATAATCGGTCACTGATCTGCGAGAGTGTCATTCAAATGAATGTTTATTACCCAGGCAGACATCAATTTGTACGAAGGTGACCGGCTGTTATTTTCAAATCTGAGTCAGAATATTTCAGCATGCTCTCTTTCTGTATGCTGGATGGCGATATTAAAACAAACTCACATAAAATATAATTATAAATAAACTTCTAGGCCCTCAGCAGCCTGACCTTAGACCATTTGATGTCCATTTCTAAAGAGTAAGGTCAGAAATTTTGTAGCTGGTGAATCGCCCTGTGAAATTAGGTGAAATAACTTATCTTGCACATTAACAACTAGGATCTTCATTTACATGAAATATCAATATATTTACATATAAATTTTGGACAAAGTTAGACTTAGAATGTTTTCAAAAGTTATCAGTTATCAAAAAGCCTTAAATCTCTTGACCAAAAGGTGGCACTGTGTTTACATTTCCCAGGCTCCTTCAGAACATGCTGACGATGACCCCTACCATTTTTTGTGCAATGTCAAATTGTTTAAAATATATTGCAATGTATGACAAATTTCGAAATGGGGGACCGATGGTTAGTCCGATCCTGGCAAATCCACACATTCGACATAACACAGGGAATTACCAAGACACCAAGACTGTGAATTTCTGGCAATCTGTTCAAAAGTTATGAGCAAAAATAGCCCTTTTCAGATCTCATGACCTGTAGGTGGTGCTAATCCCATATTTGGCATTTACCCTCAGATCATTGCTTCGATGAAGCAAACCAAGTTTTGTTTTGATTGATCAAAGTTTTGCAGAGATACAACCTCTGAACCAATTTTGGATTGACATTAAGTTTGCGTCGCCACAACTTTTAAACAAAATTCTGTTGGTCGGAAGATAATTTGAGCCAATTTTCATACAAATTGGACAAAATTTGAAGGAATTACAAATACTGTATTTTTCAAAACGACAACTACTATATTAATGTAGGATGTTGAATGTGATCGGCGTGAAGATATTTCATGTTTCTAGATCAAAGGGTTCAAAAGTTATAAACATTTCAATAGTGGATTTTTGAACTTGCGGTGGCGCTATAGAGTTGGTCCTAGAAACCCCAACGATTGTCAGATCACTACTCATTACCCTCACTACAAGTGTGCCAAATTGAATCATTTCCCTCCTTACGGTTCATAAGGCTGCCATAGACTCCCATTGGGGAGGAGGAAGAAGATTAATAAAGTAAATGTGCCATCCTGTACAGGGTTTGAAAAGGAAATTCAAAGATTCGTTTTATTTCCTGTACAGGATGGCCCCATTTTTTCAATTGGGTTTTAAACCGGCTCACTGAAATAAATCCGAATGGCTATTTTTAGAAAGTTACTTCCAAACAGTGTAGAAGATCCAGAGAGCGATTCAATATTGTAGAGTTAAAGGTGCTGGAATCTCATTAATGGTTAATTGCAGGATGTTTTTTTCCCCCATAAATACAACATCTGCATAAATGTACTGCGGCCGGTTAGTTGATTGAGTGTGACCTGTTTTTACCAGCCTCCAATGAAAATGAAAATGTGCAATGAAAATGTATTAAATAATTAGGATTTTTTTTTTTCTTAAAAAAGGTATACAAGGAGACTTTTACAAGCAAAATTATTTAATAAATAAAATATTTAAATGAAATATTTCTGCTTTCAATTTTAAATAATTATGGAATCTTGTATATTCTAAACATCAAATTAATTGACAGATACAATTTATTTTGTTAATTGAAATACCAATAATAAACAGAAAAAAATATATATGTTCTGCATAATGTTGGACTTTTAATTATAAACAAGCCCAAAATATACCGGGACTCTTATTTAAATAGTCAAAATTCATCAACAACGTCATAAGCAATCGTTTGACATAAATGCGCAGTATCGCGAGTCAGTAGAACATGGAACAGCTCCACGTTTGACTTTGAACTTTCAGTGCTCAAATTTATTTAATTAAATCATCGCCAATAATCACATTAAACCATAACGCAATTCCTGTTTTCCAGCCTGAAATTTAAGACTTCTTAAAATGATAACTAAATGTTTGTGTTATTCCATTTAAGATATTTAAAACTTTTCTATTATAAAAGTTGTATTTGATAAAACTGACTTTTTATTTGCACACATATCTATAACCGTTCGCACTGCTGAGCCCTGTGAACCACCGTGAGGCTGCAGAGTGTGTGTGTGGCTTCAGTCTGCTGTTTGGCAGTGGCTAAATTACGACACAAAATCTTGGTTCATCCTCATAGTTCTTCTTGGACGAATGTCAGATTTACAAAGATCCTGTTTGGAAAGATAAACACTGAGGCTGGCTCAAGAAAATCAGCCACAGTGTTCGTGTAAAGAGCATTTTCTGCTGAGGATTACGCTTCACAATTGCTTAATTCCCTAAAGATGCTTTTGTAATTTCCTGTAGATTATGTGTGTAATCTCTCCACAGGATTATGATATGTTCCCGTGATGCTGAAGTCACGATGCTTGAACCGGTTTTAACTCAGACTCTTAATGTATCACAAGATTCACAAGAATCACAAGATTCTTTCTCTCTCACACACACATACAGTGTTTAAGACATTTATTTGCAAGAATGTAAGAAATGTAAACGATTAAGAAACTGGAAAACACTGATTGATGGCTATTCTGAATATATCAGAGTCTATGTCTGATTGTTTGTGATAACTGTATAAGAATAGTTAGAAATCATATTCTAGATGCTGCAGGGTCAAACTTCCACTGGAACCCCAAGAATAAATCTTGATAATTAATTAATTAATTTAAACTAAATTGCTTTCTAAAGTACAAAAGTCTCCAATAAATAATAAAATAATAATATTTAATAATAAATACAATTTCCTGACATTTAAATGCAAACTCCATCTCTGCAATGTGCTGTGAGTTTAACACAATCATTACATCACAACTACAGTAAAAACATTGTGTTCTCCAGCTGGTGAATCACCCATTTAAAGAGCTTGTGAAATTACGTGAAATAAAATATCTGGCACATCAACAATGAGGGCACAATTTTTGATGAAAGATGCTTTTACTGTATGACTCACAGGAAATAATCATTAGCTGAAAACATTAGTTGCACACACATACAAGACTATACAAGTGAAGAAAAATCAGAGATTTCATAAGGCCCATTTAAAGGTACAGCAGCAAAAATGTATTAATCACATTCAGAATAAAAGTTTACATGTGTACATAATATACGTGTGTGCTGTGTATAACTATTTTGTATATATACATACACACACACACACACTCATGTATATATTTAAGAAAAATGTGTTATTTACATGTAAAATATTCATATTTATATATAATATAAATGATGTATAAATATACTGTATATACATGCAAATATTTCTTAAATATATACATGCATGTGTGTATTTATATAATTATACACAGTAATTAATATATAGTAACACATATATATTATGTAAACACAAACTTTTATCTTGGATGTGATTAATCGCGATTAATTGTTGCACAGCCCTACCAGCCCTCTTAGTTGGTAAAAACCTAATTTGACAACTAAATTAATTTGCTTATCAAATTTTAAAAAGTTTTTTTTACACATGATTTAACTGAAGAAGATAAAACACCAGAATTTAAATGAGAAATGTCTGGGACTTCAGAAGAGCCAAACACGATGATCTATGTTTTACTCTCATTTAGATGTAAACATTTTACGACATCAAGGCTTTGAAATCGGAAAGTCAGGCACAGAGGGAGTCTAAGCCATTTTGTGCTTCAGGGCCGAATACAGTTGTGTATCGTCTGCATAGCAATGATAGTCCAAGCCATGCCATCAAAAATAGAGCTTAAAGGAAACATATAGAGAGAAAACAATAAAGGGGCCAAAATAGAGCCTTGGGGGACCCCACAAGCCAAGGGGACCACACCCGAATGGCATCCTCCTATATTGACCGAGAAGCTTCTATTTTTAAGGTATGACTGAAACCAACTTAGAGCACTTCCTCTGATGTCCACAAATTGCTCTAGCCGAGAAAGCAGGACCTGATGGTCAACTGTATCGAGCGCAGCACTTAAATCTAAAAGTACCAGTACAACTGTTTCTGAAAAACTTATTTTGAACAATTTTGGTGCAGGAAACCTTGTCTAACATTAACTTCAGAGGAAAACATGCTACAAAAAGTATATTTCTTCTATGATCATTAGTACAAAAAGGCACAAAAAAATTAAGTTGCTTGACTTCTGCAGATGTTATGTCTGAAGAAGTTTCCTCAATGCGACGTGTGAAGAGGTTTTGCTCATTCTGGTCTCGTTCTGTGCTGTATTTTCTCCACTCATCTTCTTTAAGCCCTCTGGCTTCAGATACTCAAAGTCCAAACAGTTTTTGTGCTACAGTGATTCCTCACACGGGCCGCAACGCTTCAACGCTCGCATTACTGCAAAGCCGAGGCTCAGTCTTGTTTATAAATCATTTCCCTCTCTTCAGACACAGAAAATCAGCTTGTACAAGCATATTTTAAGCGTGTGCATTATGCATTAAATTCATTAATTTGTAATGTCATTTGACATTACACATTTTCTTCAGTGACATTCAGGCCGGAAACATACACTACGCATGAACGTAAATGCATTGGAAGTGCATCCCGTGTTTCACATTTAACACGCACAAACCTCAGTTCTCAGTGGAGCGAGAGCTTCCTTCAGAAAGCTGGTTAATGAAGCCAGATGTGTGATATTTCAGGTAGCTGCTATAAAACGTCAACCATGACAGTATTTGCAGATATAGAGTCCCTTACGTCCCATACGTCGCATAATACAAATTTACCGTTCTTGCTTTTTTAATGGAATGTTGCAGTATTTATTATAAACGATTAATCCGTGCACATCCGTTAAATTCATCTTCCTGGTAATCCTGAATCAGAATAACCTCCTCTCATCTCTTCTCTGATGATGAGGGCGGGGCAACCTGTCACTCACATGAGATCCACCAATAGCAAACCACAACCATCCAATCAATTCCCCACAGACACAATCAAGCCCCGCCCACATTTGCTCTTGTTCTAGAGGCTGTTTCACTCGGATATACGGCACAATAGGGAAGAAAAGACGAGCGAGACTTCCCTTTCATGCTAACTTTAAGAACTGTTCTACATTATGAATAACAATGATGAAATTTGTTCTGATATACTGAGCTTATATTTAGTATAATTTGAGACACTGTTGGGATCTCTTCTTACATTCTACAAAAGATTAACTTGCGATTTGTCTTTCATATGGATGCATGTGTCTTCAGATTCAGATCATTTGAGAATTCCGGTAGGATGAGCGCCAAAAATTAGTCAATTAGAGAAGAAAAGAAGAGGGCGAGAGCGGGAGCTCTAAAGAAAAATAATCCGATTATGTTCCTGGGAGAAGAGAACATCTAATATTAAAGCTGCGATAAAATTAGATCCTGTAGATACTGTACGCCCACCTACGTTCTCGCTCTCGCAGGATCGATGTGTTTGTGACACCCCGTCTCATTAATAACTCCCAGTTTCACGTGGCAAACAGGCAAACGCCGGAGGGCTGCGGGCGCCTGTCCTCTCTGGCAGAAATACGGCCTCTCGAAGCACGAAGGAGGTCCTGCAGGACTGCTTAAACATCTGTACACGCTCCGCTCGGCACCAGGGACCAATCCATTATGCATCGCAGCTGCTGCAGAGGAATATGTCACCTTCACAAACCCGGAGCGCCTCCTGTGATGAAATGTTAAAGAAGAGCTCTTTTAAATATTCACTTTGTCGCTCTTCAAAACATTGTGTTGGATGCGGGAAACAATTGTTTGACGCACTTCAGATGGGAGGAAAACAGTCAAAACAGAGTCGAGGGCTATGATACCTCTCAGAAGGCATTGTGGGATATTCTGCATCCTGTTTACGGCTAAATGTAGAAACAACCGCATAAACACCACGTGACCTGGATAGTGCTTCATGCACATGTTTAGCAGGCTGCCATTAGTATCAAACTGACAAAGTGCAAAAGGGCGTTTTTTTCATGCACCTCTCCATAAGAACATATTAAAACATAAAAAATACTACATGCATACTTAAATAGTGTTCATGTTAAAAGTTTGGGGTCAGCAAGATTTGCTTGAAAGAAATTACTTTTCATTAAATTGATCATAAGTGACAGAAATATTTCTAATTCAATTAAATGCTGTTTTTTAAACTTCCTATTCATCAAATAATCCCCAAAATAAAATGTATCATGGTTTACACAAAAAAAAAGAACTGTTTTGAACATTGATAATAATCAGACAAGTTGCAGATCATCATATTAGAATGATTTCTGAGGAATCATGTGACACTGATGCTGAAAATGCAGCTTTGATCACAGGAATAAATTACATTTTAACATAGAAAACCTCTGTTTTACATTGTAATAATATTTGACTATTTTTACTGCATTTTTGATCAAATAAATGCAGCCTTGGTGAGCAAAGGGAAACATCTTAAGTTCATTCTATATTATTCACTATCCTGAAAAAACTAAATGTATTAACACACCAACAACAATTTTTTATTTTTTTATTTTTTTTTCGATTAGATACACTGATGAATTTGGAAATGTGTATCTAGGACATAAAAAAAAAAACACTTCTGCTCAAAACAAAACAAAATGGCAAACTTCTAATCAGTGATCTCAAATTATGATCCGACCTGTCATATGCTACTGGAACAGTGTTACACTGGTTGGGAGGAAACTAATTAATAAGTCAATAAGTTTCCAGCCGAAGGGAACACTAATTACCATAACTGTGACTTCAAACACAACAAAGACTTACCAACAGCACTAAAACCTCTATTAATGTGGACAACTTTTGTGCATGTCTCCGTGAATCCCTCATGTATTGCCCTAGCATGCATAATTAAATTAATCAAGTGCAAGGGCTTATGGGTATTCCACCATCGCAAAATCCCACAATGCAGTGTGACCAGACCAGCTATATTCTGAAAAAGCAAAATGCAGTAACTACACCAACAATTAGCAATTTTGTCAGATTAGATACACTGATGAACATTTAGCCAGAATAAGAAGATAAATGGGAAGATAAACTAAATGGCAACAAACTCCTCAACAGCATAAACAGCAAAACATTGATCTGTCAGTTTGAGTGGCAAGTCAACTTCTGACTCAACCAATGACGTTAGTTTGGGGGCGGGGCCATCTGTTTGACAAGCAGTTCTGATTGGTGCAGGAATTCCACCTTTAACTTTTAGCTTAATACATTTTGAAAACTGTGGCATCCTGACAGTTATTGGCTGAAGCTGATAATGTCAAAGCCGTTGATAAACTGCCTTTGCACTGATCAAATCTCACATACTATATAGCATGGATAAAGTATGAATTATGCTGAGCAGGTCTACACCTCACAAAAGCAAAGCACATCGATCCCTCTCTGTGTCCTACTGTCATATTTGCATACTGTAACAATAATCCATATTGGTTCTCTCTCTTCTTCCCCGCCAGGTTGTTTTTAGCATCACAGGCGCGTGCCGGATGCGGTCGGGAAGAAAGCAGAGATGGTAAACATTAGCGAGGAGGAGATGCTCTCTGTCTCTCTCTCTCTCTCTCTCTCTCTCGTGCATCAGCGGCCATTTTGAGAGAGTCAGTTTGCAGTAATATGAAAACAGAACAAATTCAGCGGCAGAGACGGCAAATGAGCCGAGCCTGAATTATTTATAACCTTTCATTTCACCACCGGAGAAATACGAGCTCGGCGAGAGAGAGACAGACAGAAGAGAGACGTGGCTCTTTTGGGTTTCTATCATTCATATTTTCTGACAGCAGGTGTTCAGACCATCATGTCCTGTAATGGACTCCAAACATCATCACACTCACATAAGACATAAAGCCAATTCCCTCAGTTTTACGATACGTTCGAGAATAAAACACGAGCGACTTCATTCGGTGCAGTAAAGAGAACTGAGGTTTTGACTCACTCAGCAGTTTATTCAGCCTCAAATCTCTTTTGTTCATCGTCTCTGTACGCTGCGGGTTCGTTTTATTAACCCTGTCGCTGGGCGCTCATTTTATGCATTATTTATGCAAAAACAAATTCTAATATTTTGAGTGATTCCCTCTATCCTTACACTGTCCCGTTCAAAACTTTTTTCTTAAAAAAAAAAAAAAACAATACTTTGATTCAGCCAGAAAGCAAAGTAAGTAAAGACGTTTATAATGTTTAACAAAAATCTATTTCACATAAATGCTGTTCTTTTGAACTTTCCATTCATCAAAGAATCCTGAAAAATAAAACGCATCTCGGTTTTCAACATGATTTCTGAAGAAACAACATTCAAATAACATCAATTATATCGCAGCATGACAAAACCACCCTCCAACGCCAACAAAATCTCGAATTAATCACGCCAACACAGACGCTTAAAGTTTACATCTAAATGTGGCACTGATGCAATTCATCCGTAATTGTGTTTCGCCTCTAATAGGCCAAACAGCCCCTGAAAATAGAAAAAACGCTTATTTAACAACACAAACTAACTTGTCTTGCTTGTCTGCACAGTGGAAGTACTGCGAATCCTGACCTTTGGGTCTTGAATCAGACACAGACCGCAGGCGGGCGGTGAAATCAAGACACTGTTTTACCCGTGACCTTCATATCGACGTCCCCGAAACACCGGCATCACCATCTCTGAAGGCCAAACAGAAATCACAGCAGCGCTTGACAAGTCTTCAATGACGACGAAGGGCACCAACTTACATTGATTTTTATTCCTCTCGTTTCTAAAGCATAGTAAAAGTGTATTCAATGTTAAGTGTCCAAAAGTGGGAAACCCTGTTGAATATCTGGCCTCTGAAGTCTGTGATGATTTAAAGACATGAAAGAGCTGTAAAACCAATGGCCCTTAAAAACGAGAACAATCATGCAGTTAAAGAAAAGCGATGGTTAATAAACATTAATACCTCCTTAAACGGCTCACATCACACCTTTCATTGGCATTTTACTCTTTTCCCTGAAGTCCACTTGTAATATTATTAAAGTTGTTAGCACCGAAAACAGTCGTAATTTACTTTGACAGTCCATTTTCCAGTTGCCAGAATAAAATGTTGTGTTCAGAATTCATGCTGTGACTGATTCAACACACAAACTGTATGAGGGTTTGGAAGAGTTTGTTCTCCATCTCGAAGATTATAAACATCTGCTTTACCTCACGAGCATCACAGTTCTGCAGCACAACGCCACTATTTATATAAACTTGTGAATCTGCGGTAAAACACGCCACAATCAGTTCTCACTGACGTGATCTGGCACCTCCATGAAGATCAACTTCAGTAATGCACACTTTCTTCAACATCGTCAAACTTCCCGTGAATGAGAATTTTAACAGCTGCAAGAGCAAAAGGTTCATTTATAATGTTAATAAAGCTTTTTGCATGAAATAAACAAAAATATATGCGGAAAAAAACTATTATTTTCATCCCTCAGTCTCTGTCTGATATGATCAGTTTTAAGGCCAGTGCCTTAAGGCTCCTTTACTACTTTTACTCCTTTAAGGCTCGTCAGTAAACACACACTGTTATGATTGGCTAATGTCATTGCATAGGAAACAGTATCAACACCCACTATTGAAAACATTATCCATATAAAACCATGATTATGAAATAATTTACTTGCAGTTTATTTGTGAACTCTCCATTACACTGTGCCTCGATTACAAAAACAAATGCTCCGAACATAATAACAAATGCTCCGTCATTATAATATGAACACACATCTGAATACTGTATCAGTGTAGACAGCGTCAGTCATAATCTGAACACACATCTGTTTACTGTATCAGTGTATCAGTCAGTCATTAT
This sequence comes from Rutilus rutilus, assembly GCF_951802725.1. Lineage (NCBI taxonomy): Eukaryota > Metazoa > Chordata > Actinopteri > Cypriniformes > Leuciscidae > Rutilus > Rutilus rutilus. The sequence goes on from NC_140223.1 coordinate 3,099,248, forward strand.
AATCTGAACACACATCTGTATACTGTATCAGTGTATCAGTCAGTCATTATAATCTGAACACACATCTGTATACTCTATCAGTGTATCAGCGTCAGTCATTATAATCTGAACACACATCTGTATACTCTATCAGTGTATCAGTGTCAGTCATTATAATCTGAACACACATCTGTATACTGTATCAGTGTAGACAGCGTCAGTCATTATAATCTGAACACACATCTGTATACTGTATCAGTGTATCAGCGTCAGTCATAATCTGAACACACATCTGTATACTGTATCAGTGTAGACAGCATCAGTCATTATAATCTGAACACACATCTGTATACTGTATCAGTGTATCAGCGTCAGTCATTATAATCTGAACACACATCTGTATACTGTATCAGTGTATCAGTCAGTCATTATAATCTGAACACACATCTGTATACTGTATCAGTGTATCAGTCAGTCATTATAATCTGAACACACATCTGTATACTCTATCAGTGTATCAGCGTCAGTCATTATAATCTGAACACACATCTGTATACTGTATCAGTGTATCAGCATCAGTCATTATAATCTGAACACACATCTGTATACTGTATCAGTGTATCAGTGTCAGTCATTATAATCTGAACACACATCTGTATACTGTATCAGTGTAGACAGCATCAGTCATTATAATCTGAACACACATCTGTATACTGTATCAGTGTAGACAGCGTCAGTCATTATAATCTGAACACACATCTGTATACTGTATCAGTGTAGACAGCGTCAGTCATTATAATCTGAACACACATATGTATACTGTATCAGTGTAAACAGCGTCAGTCATTATAATCTGAACACACATCTGTATACTGTATCAGTGTATCAGCGTCAGTCATTATAATCTGAACACACATCTGTATACTGTATCAGTGTATCAGCGTCAGTCATTATAATCTGAACACACATCTGTACACTGTATCAGTGTATCAACGTCAGTCATAATCTGAACACACATCTGTATACTGTATCAGTGTATCAACGTCAGTCATAATCTGACCACACATCTGTATACTGTATCAGTGTATCAGCGTCAGTCATTATAATCTGAACACACATCTGTACACTGTATCAGTGTATCAACGTCAGTCATAATTTGACCACACATCTGTATACTGTATCAGTGTATCAGCGTCAGTCATTATAATCTGAACACACATCTGTATACTGTATCAGTGTATCAGTCAGTCATTATAATCTGAACACACATCTGTATACTGTATCAGTGTATCAGTCAGTCATTATAATCTGAACACACATCTGTATACTCTATCAGTGTATCAGCGTCAGTCATTATAATCTGAACACACATCTGTATACTGTATCAGTGTATCAGCGTCAGTCATTATAATCTGAACACACATCTGTATACTGTATCAGTGTATCAGCGTCAGTCATAATCTGAACACACATCTGTATACTGTATCAGTGTATCAGTGTCAGTCATTATAATCTGAACACACATCTGTATACTGTATCAGTGTAGACAGCATCAGTCATTATAATCTGAACACACATCTGTATACTGTATCAGTGTAGACAGCGTCAGTCATTATAATCTGAACACACATCTGTATACTGTATCAGTGTAGACAGCGTCAGTCATTATAATCTGAACACACATCTGTATACTGTATCAGTGTATCAGCGTCAGTCATTATAATCTGAACACACATCTGTATACTGTATCAGTGTAGACAGCGTCAGTCATAATCTGAACACACATCTGTATACTGTATCAGTGTATCAGAGTCAGTCATTATAATCTGAACACACATCTGTATACTGTATCAGTGTATCAGCGTCAGTCATTATAATCTGAACACACATATGTATACTGTATCAGTGTAGACAGCATCAGTCATTATAATCTGAACACACATCTGTATACTGTATCAGTGTATCAGCGTCAGTCATTATAATCTGAACACACATCTGTATACTGTATCAGTGTAGACAGCGTCAGTCATAATCTGAACACACATCTGTATACTGTATCAGTGTATCAGAGTCAGTCATTATAATCTGAACACACATCTGTATACTGTATCAGTGTAGACAGCGTCAGTCATTATAATCTGAACACACATCTGTATACTGTATCAGTGTATCAGTGTCAGTCATTATAATCTGAACACACATCTGTATACTGTATCAGTGTAGACAGCATCAGTCATTATAATCTGAACACACATCTGTATACTGTATCAGTGTAGACAGCGTCAGTCATTATAATCTGAACACACATCTGTATACTGTATCAGTGTATCAGCGTCAGTCATTATAATCTGAACACACATATGTATACTGTATCAGTGTAAACAGCGTCAGTCATTATAATCTGAACACACATCTGTATACTGTATCAGTGTATCAGCGTCAGTCATTATAATCTGAACACACATCTGTATACTGTATCAGTGTATCAGCGTCAGTCATAATCTGAACACACATCTGAATACTGTATCAGTGTATCAGCGTCAGTCATTATAATCTGAACACACATCTGTACACTGTATCAGTGTATCAACGTCAGTCATAATCTGAACACACATCTGTATACTGTATCAGTGTATCAACGTCAGTCATAATCTGACCACACATCTGTATACTGTATCAGTGTATCAGCGTCAGTCATTATAATCTGAACACACATCTGTACACTGTATCAGTGTATCAACGTCAGTCATAATTTGACCACACATCTGTATACTGTATCAGTGTATCAGCGTCAGTCATTATAATCTGAACACACATCTGTATACTGTATCAGTGTATCAGTCAGTCATTATAATCTGAACACACATCTGTATACTGTATCAGTGTATCAGTCAGTCATTATAATCTGAACACACATCTGTATACTCTATCAGTGTATCAGCGTCAGTCATTATAATCTGAACACACATCTGTATACTGTATCAGTGTATCAGCGTCAGTCATTATAATCTGAACACACATCTGTATACTGTATCAGTGTATCAGCGTCAGTCATTATAATCTGAACACACATCTGTATACTGTATCAGTGTAGACAGCGTCAGTCATAATCTGAACACACATCTGTATACTGTATCAGTGTATCAGAGTCAGTCATTATAATCTGAACACACATCTGTATACTGTATCAGTGTAGACAGCGTCAGTCATTATAATCTGAACACACATCTGTATACTGTATCAGTGTATCAGTGTCAGTCATTATAATCTGAACACACATCTGTATACTGTATCAGTGTAGACAGCATCAGTCATTATAATCTGAACACACATCTGTATACTGTATCAGTGTAGACAGCGTCAGTCATTATAATCTGAACACACATCTGTATACTGTATCAGTGTATCAGCGTCAGTCATTATAATCTGAACACACATATGTATACTGTATCAGTGTAAACAGCGTCAGTCATTATAATCTGAACACACATCTGTATACTGTATCAGTGTATCAGCGTCAGTCATTATAATCTGAACACACATCTGTATACTGTATCAGTGTATCAGCGTCAGTCATAATCTGAACACACATCTGAATACTGTATCAGTGTATCAGCGTCAGTCATTATAATCTGAACACACATCTGTACACTGTATCAGTGTATCAACGTCAGTCATAATCTGAACACACATCTGTATACTGTATCAGTGTATCAACGTCAGTCATAATCTGACCACACATCTGTATACTGTATCAGTGTATCAGCGTCAGTCATTATAATCTGAACACACATCTGTACACTGTATCAGTGTATCAACGTCAGTCATAATTTGACCACACATCTGTATACTGTATCAGTGTATCAGCGTCAGTCATTATAATCTGAACACACATCTGTATACTGTATCAGTGTATCAGTCAGTCATTATAATCTGAACACACATCTGTATACTGTATCAGTGTATCAGTCAGTCATTATAATCTGAACACACATCTGTATACTGTATCAGTGTATCAGTGTCAGTCATTATAATCTGAACACACATCTGTATACTGTATCAGTGTAGACAGCATCAGTCATTATAATCTGAACACACATCTGTATACTGTATCAGTGTAGACAGCGTCAGTCATTATAATCTGAACACACATCTGTATACTGTATCAGTGTAGACAGCGTCAGTCATTATAATCTGAACACACATCTGTATACTGTATCAGTGTATCAGCGTCAGTCATTATAATCTGAACACACATCTGTATACTGTATCAGTGTAGACAGCGTCAGTCATAATCTGAACACACATCTGTATACTGTATCAGTGTATCAGAGTCAGTCATTATAATCTGAACACACATCTGTATACTGTATCAGTGTATCAGCGTCAGTCATTATAATCTGAACACACATATGTATACTGTATCAGTGTAGACAGCGTCAGTCATTATAATCTGAACACACATCTGTATACTGTATCAGTGTATCAGCGTCAGTCATTATAATCTGAACACACATCTGTATACTGTATCAGTGTAGACAGCGTCAGTCATAATCTGAACACACATCTGTATACTGTATCAGTGTATCAGAGTCAGTCATTATAATCTGAACACACATCTGTATACTGTATCAGTGTAGACAGCGTCAGACATTATAATCTGAACACACATCTGTATACTGTATCAGTGTATCAGAGTCAGTCATTATAATCTGAACACACATCTGTATACTGTATCAGTGTAGACAGTATCAGTCATTATAATCTGAACACACATCTGTATACTGTATCAGTGTATCAGCATCAGTCATTATAATCTGAACACACATCTGTATACTGTATCAGTGTATCAGAGTCAGTCATTATAATCTGAACACACATCTGTATACTGTATCAGTGTATCAGCGTCAGTCATTATAATCTGAACACACATCTGTATACTGCATCAGTGTATCAGCGTCAGTCATTATAATCTGAACACACATCTGTATACTGTATCAGTGTATCAGAGTCAGTCATTATAATCTGAACACACATCTGTATACTCTATCAGTGTATCAGCGTCAGTCATTATAATCTGAACACACATCTGTATACTGTATCATTGTATCAGTGTCAGTCATTATAATCTGAACACACATCTGTATACTGTATCAGTGTAGACAGCGTCAGTCATAATCTGAACACACATCTGTATACTGTATCAGTGTATCAGTGTCAGTCATTATAATCTGAACACACATCTGTATACTGTATCAGTGTATCAGCGTCAGTCATTATAATCTGAACACACATCTGTATACTGTATCAGTGTAGACAGCGTCAGTCATAATCTGAACACACATCTGTATACTGTATCAGTGTATCAGTGTCAGTCATTATAATCTGAACACACATCTGTATACTGTATCAGTGTAGCGTCAGTCATTATAATCTGAACACACATCTGTATACTGTATCAGTGTAGACAGCGTCAGTCATAATCTGAACACACATCTGTATACTGTATCAGTGTATCAGCGTCAGTCATAATCTGAACACACATTTGTATACTGTATCAGTGTAGACAGCGTCAGTCATTATAATCTGAACACACATCTGTATACGGTATCAGTGTATCAGCGTCAGTCATAATCTGAACACACATCTGTATACTGTATCAGTGTAGACAGCGTCAGTCATTATAATCTGAACACACATCTGTATACGGTATCAGTGTATCAGCGTCAGTCATAATCTGAACACACATCTGTATACTGTATCAATGTAGACAGCGTCAGTCATTATAATCTGAACACACATCTGTATACTGTATCAGTGTAGACAGTGTCAGTCATTATAATCTGAACACACATCTGTATACTGTATCAGTGTAGACAGCGTCAGTCATTATAATCTGAACACACATCTGTATACTGTATCAGTGTATCAGCGTCAGTCATTATAATCTGAACACACATCTGTATACTGTATCAGTGTAGACAGCGTCAGTCATTATAATCTGAACACACATCTGTATACTGTATCAGTGTATCAGCGTCAGTCATTATAATCTGAACACACATCTGTATACTGTATCAGTGTATCAGCGTCAGTCATAATCTGAACACACATCTGTATACTGTATCAGTGTAGACAGCGTCAGTCATAATCTGAACACACATCTGTATACTGTATCAGTGTATCAGCGTCAGTCATACACTGATATACTGAACACACATCTGATAATACTGATAATCTGAACACACATCTGTATACTGTATCAGTGTATCAGCGTCAGTCATTATAATCTGAACACACATCTGTATACTGTATCAGTGTAGACAGCGTCAGTCATAATCTGAACACACATCTGTATACTGTATCAGTGTAGACAGCGTCAGTCATAATCTGAACACACATCTGTATACTGTATCAGTGTATCAGTGTCAGTCATTATAATCTGAACACACATCTGTATACTGTATCAGTGTAGCGTCAGTATTTATAATCTGAACACACATCTGTATACTGTATCAGTGTAGACAGCGTCAGTCATAATCTGACCACACATCTGTATACTGTATCAGTGTAGACAGCGTCAGTCATTATAATCTGAACACACATCTGTATACTGTATCAGTGTAGACAGCGTCAGTCATAATCTGAACACACATCTGTATACTGTATCAGTGTATCAGCGTCAGTCATTATAATCTGAACACACATCTGTATACTGTAACAGTGTATCAGCGTCAGTCATTATAATCTGAACACACATCTGTATACTGTATCAGTGTAGACAGCATCAGTCATAATCTGAACACACATCTGTATACTGTATCAGTGTATCAGTGTCAGTCATTATAATCTGAACACATCTGTATACTGTATCAGTGTAGACAGCGTCAGTCATAATCTGAACACACATCTGTATACTGTATCAGTGTAGACAGCGTCAGTCATAATCTGAACACACATCTGTATACTGTATCAGTGTAGACAGCATCAGTCATAATCTGAACACACATCTGTATACTGTATCAGTGTATCAGCGTCAGTCATTATAATCTGAACACACATCTGTATACTGTATCAGTGTATCAGCGTCAGTCATTATAATCTGAACACACATCTGTATACTGTATCAGTGTAGACAGTGTCAGTCATTATAATCTGAACACACATCTGTATACTGTATCAGTGTAGACAGCGTCAGTCATTATAATCTGAACACACATCTGTATACTGTATCAGTGTAGACAGCGTCAGTCATAATCTGAACACACATCTGTATACTGTATCAGTGTCAGTCATTATAATCTGAACACACATCTGTATACTGTATCAGTGTATCAGCGTCAGTCATTATAATCTGAACACACATCTGTATACTGTATTAGTGTATCAGCGTCAGTCATTATAATCTGAACACACAACTGTATACTGTATCAGTGTATCAGCGTCAGTCATACACTGATATACTGAACACACATCTGATAATACTGATAATCTGAACACACATCTGTATACTGTATCAGTGTAGACAGCGTCAGTCATTATAATCTGAACACACATCTGTATACTGTATCAGTGTATCAGCGTCAGTCATAATCTGAACACACATCTGTATACTGTATCATTGTAGACAGCGTCAGACATTATAATCTGAACACACATCTGTATACTGTATCAGTGTAGACAGCGTCAGACATTATAATCTGAACACACATCTGTATACTGTATCAGTGTAGACAGCGTCAGTCATAATCTGAACACACATCTGTATACTGTATCAGTGTATCAGCGTCAGTCATAATCTGAACACACATCTGTATACTGTCTCAGTGTATCAGCGTCAGTCATAATCTGAACACACATCTGTATACTGTATCAGTGTAGACAGCGTCAGTCATAATCTGAACACACATCTGTATACTGTATCAGTGTATCAGCGTCAGTCATAATCTGAACACACATCTGTATACTGTATCAGTGTAGACAGCGTCAGTCATTATAATCTGAACACACATCTGTATACTGTATCAGTGTATCAGCATCAGTCATTATAATCTGAACACACATCTGTATACTGTATCAGTGTATCAGCGTCAGTCATTATAATCTGAACACACATCTGTATACTGTATCAGTGTATCAGCGTCAGTCATTATAATCTGAACACACATCTGTATACTGTATCAGTGTATCAGCGTTAGTCATAATCTGAACACACATCTGTATACTGTATCAGTGTATCAGCGTCAGTCATAATCTGAACACACATCTGTATACTGTATCAGTGTATCAGCGTCAGTCATTATAATCTGAACACACATCTGTATACTGTATCAGTGTAGACAGCGTCAGTCATAATCTGAACACACATCTGTATACTGTATCAGTGTATCAGCGTCAGTCATTATAATCTGAACACACATCTGTATACTGTATCAGTATATCAGCGTCAGTCATACACTGATATACTGAACACATATCTGATAATACTGATAATCTGAACACACATCTGTATACTGTATCAGTGTATCAGCGTCAGACATTATAATCTGAACACACATCTGTATACTGTATCAGTGTATCAGCGTCAGTCATTATAATCTGAACACACATCTGTATACTGTATCAGTGTATCAGTCAGTCATTATAATCTGAACACACATCTGTATACTGTATCAGTATATCAGCGTCAGTCATTATAATCTGAACACACATCTGTATACTGTATCAGTGTATCAGCGTCAGTCATTATAATCTGAACACACATCTGTATACTGTATCAGTGTATCAGTGCCAGTCATTATAATCTGAACACACATCTGTATACTGTATCAGTGTATCAGCGTCAGTCATTATAATCTGAACACACATCTGTATACTGTATCAGTATATCAGCGTCAGTCATACACTGATATACTGAACACATATCTGATAATACTGATAATCTGAACACACATCTGTATACTGTATCAGTGTATCAGCGTCAGACATTATAATCTGAACACACATCTGTATACTGTATCAGTGTAGACAGCATCAGTCATTATAATCTGAACACACATCTGTATACTGTATCAGTGTATCAGTGTCAGTCATTATAATCTGAACACACATCTGTATACTGTATCAGTGTATCAGCGTCAGTCATTATAATCTGAACACACATCTGTATACTGTATCAGTGTATCAGTGCCAGTCATTATAATCTGAACACACATCTGTATACTGTATCAGTGTATCAGCGTCAGTCATAATCTGAACACACATCTGTATACTGTATCAGTGTATCAGTGTCAGTCATTATAATCTGAACACACATCTGTATACTGTATCAGTGTATCAGCGTCAGTCATAATCTGAACACACATCTGTATACTGTATCAGTGTAGACAGCGTCAGTCATTATAATCTGAACACACATCTGTATACTGTATCAGTGTCAGTCATTATAATCTGAACACACATCTGTATACTGTATCAGTGTAGACAGCGTCAGTACACTTGTTAGTAGTTTGGTCTTGAACAGGAGAGAGAGAGAGAGAGAGAGAGAGAGAGAGAGAGAGAGAGAGAGAGAGAGAGAGAGAGAGAGAGAGAGAGAGAGAGAGAGAGAGAGAGAGCTCCTGTGGTCTTTATTTCAGCTGTTTTCCGCTGACAGCACTAATTATCTTCTGAACCAGTGAACTGGGAAGCGTGATTACACACATGCAAACAATGAAGAGAATGGGTAAGTGATTAAATTGGTTAAATTAAACTTTACTTTTAACACAACAGGTCCTCCGAGTAGGTGGGCGTTGAGTTTTAAACCACTGAATTTTAAAGATGTTTCAGGAAAAACAATCAATTTCGAGTGAATAAATGCAGGTGAACGATTACCTAAATACTAAAAAGTAAGAATATTAAGCCATCCAACAATTACACTTTACATTATATTCACACAGAAAACAGTTATATTAAATGGTAATAGCATTTCACTGTTTATACTGTATTGTTGATCAAATAGATGGTGAGCAGTAGTTGTGCACGTGTCCATTCTATGGCTTCATGCACTGTTTTCTTGGAAGTGAACTTGTTCAGACACAGATGGAAATGGTTTTCTGATGGCTGACGTATTGTCCCGTATCAGGACAAGTGTACGAGCACATCTGCTGAGGGTCTGGAGGAGTTCAGCTCGACTGCTTTCCTTTATTAAAATGACACCACTTGTTTTAAAGGAACAGTGCACTAAAAGTGAAACACTTCAGTGAATAACGACTTAAATGTGAGTCTGTTCCTCACATCAATTACCGTATGATTTCAGAAGACCCTGAATATAGTGTACAAGTTATGTTCCTGTTATGTTATGTTGTTGTTACTGTTATGATACTTTTATGGTGCTATTTTGACCTTTTGAGAGTATAAATCACCAAGCACTTCTTTTTCAAGCACAGACACAACACTCCTGTTGTCACTTCCACAAAACCAATTACCTGCAAAACACATCTCCACGCGCCGCACACCCGCACACTGATTTAACGCCATCTGTGTTCTCCTGCTAATTCACAAAGTCTTGCTGAATCTCTTATTCTGGTTTTGGAAGCATAGATTGAGCTGGCGATGTTCATCTTCTGCTCAGGAAAAGATGATTAAAAAAGTCTGAAAGATGGTTAGAGATGGCTCTTTCCTTGGAACAAACATCTCGTGTCTTTCACACTACGCTGACCGCTGACGTCACACTGATTAACAGCTTACACACATTCACCAACACTATACTGAAAAAGAAGAAAAAAGTCATACAAAATAAAGTTCATTTCATTTCATTCTTTTTAAGCACTGTGATATTACAAAATATTTGGAATTCACTGTAATAATACATAAATAAAAATATAAATACAAATTCATTTAAAAATATTTATATTTAACAGATAATAAAAATAATAAATAAACAAATAACAATAGTTGTACAAAAAATAACTATAATATAATAAAATATACAAAATATTGTAATAAATAAATAAATAATGTAAATAATATCATAAAAATGTAAAATAGATTTAAACACAAATACAATTATTACAAATACATTTATAATACATATTTAAATATAATAATAATAATAATAATAATAATAACCATTAAGAACCATTTACGAAAAAAATAATAATAATAATAATCAAACAAAATATAGTATAATAAAATAAATGTATAATATTGATTTTATAATAAATAAATAAAAAGTCCATTTCATTATTCTAAGAATCCTTTAAGAAAATAAATACTACAATATAATAAAAAATAATACAAATAACATAATAAAACAATCATATACTATTTATTTAATTATTTACTTAAAATTAAAATAATAAATAAACAAATAAATAAATAAAATAAATAAATCCATTTCATTTTTTTAAGAAGTCTTTATGAATAAAATAACTATAATGTAATTAAACATTTGCAATTTGACAAAAAGAGACTAAACTAGTTTAAATGGCCAGTAATAAGGAGCAGCGCCTCCAGTGTAGAGCTGTGGTCAACTCCATCTGAAGCTCACAGACCACAAGACCTGCCAAATCTCAATGAATTTATGAATTTCATCTCTGCAGAGCTGGAAGCGTTGACCTTGTGCTGCCCCTCTTCAATTAAAAGCTTAATATCCATCGCCATTCAAGTGTAAATTGAAAGCAGACAATAGAGGAAAAGCAGTGAAGCACAGCCACTTCTGATTATTTATCCACACCGGACCAGGAGTTCATGAGGCATCAATAAAAACGGGAAATCAAGAGCTGTGATGGAAGTCTTACATGATAGAAACCTTCACAAACATGCTCTCCAAAGCATAAAGCACATCTCTTTCTCCTCCTCCTCCTCCTCCAATGTGATTTTACTCATCATTTACTCACACATGTTTTTTTCATAACCCCATGAATCTGATCAGCCAAGGACACAAAATATAATTATATTGTACAACAGCAACAATTTCAAAACAGATTTTTTATTTTATTTTTATTTTATTACTTTTGCAATCATACAATTCTACTGTAAAATAAAAAGCCAATTAATAACAATAATAACAATATTAATAATAATAATAATTATTCAAAATAATATATTTTATTTAAATATTATTATTTTGATGTTATAATTTTATAATTATTGTATTATTATTACTGTTGCAATAATACAATTGTACTGTAAATTAAAAAGTTATTTAATAACAAATATAAAATAATAATAATTACTATTATTATTATTATTTACATTTTATTATAGGTATTACTACAATAATATTGTACTATAAAATAAAATATCAAGAACTGAATAATAATTATTTTTATTTTTATTATTATTATTATTGGAATAATACTATTGAATAATTTAATAATAATAACTATTACATATATTATTATCATTATTACTAATATCATTATTTACATTTTATTTTTGTTAATATTACTATTGCAACAATACTATTGTACTGTAAAATAAAAAAGCCAACCCCCGCCATTATTCATTATAGTTATTATTAATTAATATTTTTTATCATTAATATTATTAAGATTAAAATGTTATAGTTATTTTATTAAATCACAATTGGAACATCACTATACAGTAAAAAAAGTATAAATAAATACATTTACATAAATAATACAATTTATTTTAAAACAGCTATTTTTCCCGCCCTTGAATGTAAGCAATGTATGCAAAAGTCTCAGATCAGAAAATACGGAAATCCTCGATGAACTCCTCTATGTGGAACACAAAGTGTTCATCAGAATATCTGACGTGTCGGTTTGCGTCCAGTGAAAGCGGGTTGGAGCGTCATGAGTGTGTGTAAATGATGGCAGAGTTTTGGTGTTTGACAAGAGCACTTGAGATGAAGCCGATTGAGGAGGACTGGAGACGAGCAGCGCTCCGTAATCCTCCCTGGGAATTATCCCTCATCTTTCCCACTACAGTCTCCAGAGATCAATAACACAGAGCTGGTCTGGCTCATCGCAGGCATGATGGGTAAACAACACGCAAACCACCGTGTGTTCGGCAGTGTGTCACCAAAGAGGCGTTCCTCAGACGAACACGGCCCGCAGGATTACCGGTAAGAAGCGCTCGTCATCTAACACAACAATTATTCCTCAAACAAACCCCACACAATGAGAGATGAAGCCTTGAAGAACAGACAAACACACTCTTAGTCTTACTGTGAGGGCTGTGCTAGTTTGCCCGTCACTGTCTCTCATGCCCATTAGAGAGAGAGAGAGAGACTATAACTAAGACCCCGAGTTCCCAGCAGAGCACAGAAAAATTATAGCATCAGAAGCAGGGCATGCTGGGAAATCTGCAGGGGGTTGTGGGACATTGCAGAGATAACAGGCCGTACGGGAAAACTGTTCTGCTGGAGAACCAGCCCTGAACCTGAACATCAATGACCATCTCCACTCATGAACCATCCAGAGCCTTTATAAACTAAACCCCTTATAACTCATAGCTACTTATCCCCTAGCAACCACTCAGGAAACCATAGCAGCTACCTAGCAATGCCCTAGAAACCACCTAGAACACTGTATGCCCTGGCAACGTTACTTAACAACCATAAATACTCTACAGTTGTTTTTATCCCTAACTAACTAACTGAATTATAAACAGGTTAACTAACTAACTAAACTAAAATATAAACAGGTTAACTAACTAACTAACTAACTAACTAACTTACTAACTAAACTATAAACAGGTTAACTAACTAACTAACTAACTGAATTATAAACAGGTTAACTAACTAACTAAACTAAACTAAACTATAAACAGGTTAACTAACTAAACTAAACTATAAACAGGTTAACTAACTAACTAACTAACTGAATTATAAACAGGTTAACTAACTAACTAAACTAAACTATAAACAGGTTAACTAACTAAACTAAACTATAAACAGGTTAACTAACTAACTAACTAACTAACTAACTAACTGAATTATAAACAGGTTAACTAACTAACTAACTAAACTAAATTATAAACAGGTTAACTAACTAAACTAAACTATAAACAGGTTAACTAACTAACTAACTAACTAACTAACTGAATTATAAACAGGTTAACTAACTAACTAAACTAAACTATAAACAGGTTAACTAACTAAACTATAAACAGGTTAACTAACTAACTAACCAACTAACAAAATAACTAACTAAACTATAAACAGGTTAACTAACTAACTAACTAACTAACTAACTGAATTATAAACAGGTTAACTAACTAACTAACTAAACTAAATTATAAACAGGTTAACTAACTAAACTATAAACAGGTTAACTAACTAACTAACTAACCAACTAACAAAATAACTAACTAAACTATAAACAGGTTAACTAACTAACTAACTAACTAACTAACTAACTAACTAACTAACTAACTAACTGAATTATAAACAGGTTAACTAACTAAACTAAACTATAAACAGGTTAACTAACTAACAAAATAACTAACTAAACTATAAACATGTTAACTAACTAACAAAATAACTAACTAAACTATAAACAGGTTAACTAACTAACTAACTAACTAAACTATAAACAGGTTAACTAACTAACTAACTAACTAACTAACTAACTAACTAACTAACTGAATTATAAACAGGTTAACTAACTAAACTAAACTATAAACAGGTTAACTAACTAACAAAATAACTAACTAAACTATAAACATGTTAACTAACTAACAAAATAACTAACTAAACTATAAACAGGTTAACTAACTAACTAACTAACTAACTGAATTATAAACAGGTTAACTAACTAAACTAAACTATAAACAGGTTAACTAACTAAACTAAATTATAAACAGGTTAACTAACTAACAAAATAACTAACTAAACTATAAACAGGTTAACTAACTAACTAACTAACTAAATAAATAAACTGAACTATAAACAGGTTAACTAACTAACTAAACTATAAAGATGTTAACTAATCAACTAATTAAATAAACTAAACTATAAACATGTTAACTAAATAACTAACTAAAATACAAACAGGTTAACTAACTAACAAAATAACTAAATTAAAATAAAAGTTAATAAAAATGTTCATGTTAGTTCACAGTGCAGTAATTGAAGCTTTTGATCTTTAAATCAGTAAATGTGGAAATTAACATTTATTAAGATTAGTAAATGTTGTAGAAGTGTTGGTCATAGTTAGTTCATGTTAACTAGTAATGTTAACAAATCAAAACGTATTGTAAAGTGTTAGCATTTATTCTGATAATTAACTGTAAAGAGATATTGAACACGGGTTAGTTGAATTTAAATAACTGCACCGCACAGAATTACTGCTTTCCTATAATATTTCATTCACATTTACATTAATGCATTTAGCAGATGGGTTTATCCAAAGTGACTTGCACTTCATTCAAGCTATATATATATATGTTGTCAGCTCATGCTTCTCTGGGATATAACGGTTAATTGTTATATTTTACAATTGTAAAACAGTGATTATATATATATATATATATATATATATATATATATATATATATATATATATATATATATATATATAGAAAAAAATAGCAAGATTGACATCGTAACGAGGTTAGACTGAACAGAGAAACCAATTTCAGTCTAATCAGGAAAAACTCTCTCAAAAGTGCTTTTAAAACTTGTTAACTTTGAGATAAAAAAAGAGAGAATGACTGATCCTGGTATAGTGCAGAATTAAAGATAGATTAGAGGAGTTCAGTAGCAAAGCAGCATCACAGAAATATAAAAATGAAAAGATAAAAATGGAACCAGATCCAAAGATGAGAAAGACAATAATGGATTTCTGTAGTTACAGAAATGAATCAAGACTCAATCATCAGACTTGCTTTGTTCGCTGAGTATTTTTGTCTCTGGAGTGCAGAAAATCTGAAACATATCCATCTGAAATTATATGATGCATTAGTGATCTTGCGTTGTTATGACAACCCGTTTTATTAGACTAATTATACAGTTCAGATGTGGCTGGATGTGTGTACTATCAACAGCAAAGGAAAGAGGATCCGCTAACCTTGAATATTTTAAATGGAAAAGTGTGTGGGAGTGTTTTTCAGTTTCCCAAACGTTTGCCAAATACGCCCGTGCCTTAACGAAACTTTAATTAGTGAAAAACGACAGCTGTGGATGATTCTGAGAGAATAGTGCACCAGAAAATGACAATTCCTGTCAAAACAATAACAGCATATGGGTTTGGAGAGACATGAAAGTGAGCAATTTCCATCTTTGCTTTAAAATAGAGATTTTCCCAGATCCTAGTTTAGTGTCCTTTCTGTCGAATTGAACTGCAGAATCAACTGATTAGACTCAATGTCATTAATTAGAGGAATATCTGCAGTGTGGCTCAGTTTCATTTCTCATTTCTCACACTAATTGTTTCAAAGCCTATAAGCAGAAATAGACCAAATATTTTCTGATAACAGCAGCACAGAGCCAGGCCGTGTCAAATTATTCAGATAAACGTCCACTGACTCGGCACCATTAGAGCTGGAAACACAGGACTAAATCATCATTAGTAGAGCAGAAATAAGCCTCGCATGAAAGCCACGCGTTTGAGCACTGATTAATAACTGGATTTGTTCGGGATAGAAACTACATCATACTGCACACTGGCCAGCACAACGTCTGACAGGACAGTAGAGTTCGTTCTCCTGAGGTGAGAGACTTTGTATTTTGTAACAAGTTGTGAAAATAGCGTTAGAATAATGACACTGACATATAGCCTGACATCATCTCATCTGACCACACGTTTTTCTCAGGAACTCTTTTCTAAAACTGCGTCTGACAGAAGTTCTCAAATTATTTTTCAAAATAAAAGTCTCTAGGCTGTACATTAACTTATTTTCTCACCAGCCAATGGCTAATGGTTTCCCAAAGTTACTGGACACTCACTATTTTCACTGGCCACAATTTTGACATCAATACCATGGGGAAAAACTGCCATATAGATATTTTTTATATTATCTCATAATTTGGCAGCAAGTGCTGTCACTTTAAGACCTGACGCACGGAATCCATTATACTGTTGCACATGCGTTTTCTGTCTAAAATGTTTACATACATAACTGACTGTTTTTATGTGAATACTCGCCAAGACCGGTGTTTTTGACATTGTTATGTGTGTATTTGACTGTTTAAGTGCAATAAGCAGCGGAATAGAGCTCAATTTATTGTTGAGAGGCAGCTTTATGAGCACAAACTCTGCAGGAATGAGTAAAAATATGCGCAATATGTGCAATATCAGGTGAAATCCAAGCCCTGTCACAGCCACAATATTCATCCGGAGTGAGTGAGGAGAGGCGGGTTTGTGTGTCACTCGCTGTCAGAGAGATGAGAGAGAGAGAAAGTATCGTGTATCTATTCTGAGGAAAATGAGTATTGGAAGTGTTTCAGATCTTTCAGTATCGACATGTATCAAAAAATCTATCTTTTTGACAACAATACATTGCACATCGTTTATTATTTCAGATGCGTTTTGAAAACGTATATCATATATAAAATTCAACCCAACAAAGTGGCTATAGGAGTGACTGCGTTACACACCACTGCTGAAATACACACACATTTGGCAGGTTAGCGGGTGTTAATGTCAAGCCTGGATTAGTAAAATATTTAGAATTATGTTTTTTTTTTTTTTTTTGACTACTCGACGACCCACTCAAAACACTCCAGTGCATTAGATCCTTTAAACAGCAGAAATAATAAGAGTAGTATGGTAGAATCCCAATCCAAACAGATAGTTATCCAATGAAAGCATTGTTATGGTTGTGGTTGAATCCAGAGCACCTCCAGTGAGCGAGCATTACGTACTAAACACACACTACATATCAGCTTCTGTGCTAACGTTTGCACAGAACAGGCAAACAAGCACTTCACGAGTTCACATCTACATATAATTATTAGGGTAAAGGTTATGCGTATTTGGCGTGCTGTCCGGGTGGAGGGCTCCGAGCTCGGAATTTCTGCCCGAACCCAGAGTACTCCCCCCGTTGGTGAGAGTAGATGGAACTAGAAGTGAGGAGATGGGATGCTGAATAAACTGTCAAGGAACAGAGGTGGGTTCTGCTGTTATGTATATTGTCCTGAGTTGATTACTGACTGATCTCCACTTGTGCTAATTGGGTTAATTATCTGCACCTGCTCCTCCCGAACCTTGTTAATAAAACATAATTTAATGCCCTGAAAAACAAAATGCTTTTGCTGGCTGTTTCATAAATGCCGTGTGAATTCGGGTTGGCATGCACAGCATTAATGAGAGAGCTGTGTGTGTTAAATTAACCGTAGAGGAACTGAAGCACAAACTACCGTCCACAGAATAATTCCTGCCCTTCCAAGAACACAAATCCAGCATCGCTTATTAATCGCTAATTTAGAAACAATTCAGAATACAGGAAGGTCTATAATACCTGGAGTTTTCCATTAGTTCCTCGGGACGTGAAATCTGCGGTATTTACTCAAGGCTGATTTCAGGACTGTTATCTGACTCAACTCATTTTATGATACGGTAGGCTCCGCGCGTCCTGCATACGGTTAAAGTTACAGGTAATGCGGCTGATCTCAAAGCCAGGACTCGGAACAGTTTCCCTGCGAGTCGATCGATAGTCTCGAAATATTCTCATGAGTCTGGAATCTATGGCTAGAGGCTTTATAGATTATGTTTCATGCATGACATCTTCTCTTTTATGTGTGTGTTTTAGTCTTGTACTGTAGCAAACATTTAGTATTTTCCTTTGTAAAAATGAAAAACAACAACACTGAGCGTAGATCAGTCATGTCTGACGCCGCGAGAGATCAGCGTAGAGAACAACCTTCAGTCTCAGATACAATCTGTGCAATTCTGCTGCACTTTCTGCATGGATACGCAATCATTTCCTGCTCTGCAATGCTAATCATTTTATTACAGTTTTCCTAATGATGGTGTAATGAGTTATGAAGTGTGCAGATGGCAGTGGTTTAGTTTCTAGATGTTATCTCTGTATTCACATCCCATAATTACTGTATCTTTAACCAGCCAACACTCTTTAGTTAAAAGCGTCGCCTTTCAACTCATATAGTAAATGTGAATATTTTGAAACTTCACAGAGTCACAAATACGTGATATTTTAAGATACAGACATGCCAGGGTTGATATTTGTTGCTTCCACCGTGATAATTTAACCCCTTTGTGCTTCAATCATGAGTCTTTATCTTTTTCTTTTTTTTTGCTTTGTCATGATCCTTTAACCTTTTTTGCTTCCGTTATGATTCTTTAACCCCATTTTCTGCCTTCCGTTATTATTCTTTAACATATTTTTGCTTTAACCCTTTGTTGCACTTTCTGCATGGATATATGCAATCATTTCCTGTTCTGCGATGCTAATGATTTTAATGCAGTTTTCAATGATGGTGTAATGAGTGTTATGAAGTGTGCAGATGGCAGTGGTTTAGCTGTGAATGTTTTCTCAGATCAGTTTTCTTATTTCTGTATCTTTAACTAGCCAACACTTTATAGTTAACTGCACCGCCTTTGAACTCAATACAGATACAATAAATTAGATTTTTTTTTTATTCATATAGGTTCATAAGGTTAATTAGTCAGAAATAAGTGCTATTTTAAGATATAAACAGATCAGGGTTAACTAATTTTTTGCTTCCATTATGATTTTTAACCCTTTTTTGCCTTCCATTATGATTCTTTAACCTCTTTCTTTGCTTTAAGCCCTTTGATTGTTGCACTTTCTGCATAATGTCCTGTTCTGCAATGCTAATTATTTTATTGCAGTTGTTATAATGATGGTGTAATGAGTCGGGCTGGGTCTCGATTCAGATGTAATCTGTTTAACACGATGCATTAAAATAACTAAAACTGAAATAAAAATGAATACAAAAAACTATTGACAAATTTTAAAAAGCTAATTAAAATGACAAAACACAACAAAATGAATTATTAAAGCTTTAACTAAAAAAAAACAAAAAAGGCAAAATATTAAAAACTATAAAAGTATCAATAAAACAATGGTCCTAAAATAACCCTGAGACAGACGGATCCTGCACACAGACCAAATGCTGTTTTCTAGCTTGAGTCCAAGTATCACAGTCTCATCTAAAATCTTGCTTTAAGTGCAGCCAAATCACTCTAATTACTTTTGATTGGATATCACAAACTTTTAATGTGCACTTTACAGCTTAAAATATTCAGCATCACCCAAGTAAAAATAAATAATTTCTGAGTGAGACTCTTTAAGAGAGTTCTCTGCCCCGCTGAGACATGGATTGTATTTTAGGAGAGCTCACTAAAAGATGTATTTGGTCTGCTGTTGTAAATTCATGAGCTACAATGTCTTATTCACGAAAAGCAGAGCATGACGTTTACAACAGAAAGGTCACGGGCCAATCACAGCCAATCAGAACATAGTTAATATTTAAACGACAGCTGTGGGACTGTGGACCAATGAGATCTGAGTGTGGGCGGAGCCACTCAGCACATCATGATAGAAATGGACACCGAAATACTGACTAATCTGTCTTGTGCATTTCATGACATCTGCATCTGATTAGAGCTCAGTTATGTCCGATTATTCCAGATTAATGCCATGTAAAGAGTCTGCAAAATCAATAACTGTTATAAATAACATTCAAATATTTCAATGAATCTCTTGCTTTGAAGACAGATAAAAAAGGTCAGTCTTCAGGAACATTAGTTCACAATTCTTCACATTACTAAATGTCAAACATCAGTAATATTGACAGCAGCGTTTGCTTTTCAGTATAAAACCCACAAAGTCGACATGCTAGTTAGTCACTTGTCATTTACCTGTGCACATTTTAATCAACCAATTTGCCAAGATGCCAAAGGCCGCGATCAGAAGTTAGCAATGGCAACTACATTTGTCTGTTTTCTCACGAGGTATTTAGGAGAAACATCTAACAAATGAAACACAACTCCATTAAGTCTCTTAAGTGCCCGAAAACCATGGATGAAACACCTCTCATTACTGCAGTACACCTTAAGGATTTTAGTCAAAACCTAAGTTCTGTCTAGTTGTCATGGTGATAACATCCAACTCATATTCAGTCAATATGAAATCAATTGCAATTCAACAAGCTGGCAAGTAATTATATGCTCAATGTCACTGCAATTCTCACTGGGGAATAAAAAGGTATTTTAATACTTTTCTTTACTTGCATCATTTACGCAAATTGTACTTCTTTTCTTGAGAGACTTGCCTCAATGTTCTTGTGTAACAATTTGAAGTGTTCCCACTTTCTTTCCTTTCATTATTATTATAATTTTTTTTTTAATTAAAAGAAATTGTGTTTTTATGGTTTTGCAGCCAGTAAGTGCTAATTAAGATATTGAGGGGAGAACAGATGGTGGTCTGTTCGTCATCATAACATGATCTGTCAATCAACAGGTTGCCATGGCAACCGATGAGTGACACTTCACTTTCATAACTTTGCCATGGTGAAAAAATAAATCTATTATAAACTTTGCAAAGTGACGGTGGCGTCTGATGTCAGCAGAGCACTAATGATGTCAGACTCAAGTGAGCGTGAGCACAGGGGCCGATGATACGAAATCATTCAAGTTCTCCTGAGATGCTCTGATGTACAAATGAGTCGCTATTATGATTCAAGTCATTTTAGTATGAAAAATTGTTCAATTCCCGACAGGAAGGTTTTATAGTGCTAGAAAAGCACACGATGGGCATTAGTTATGTGTGTAGTTCATGCTTGACCGGTGTATTTGATCATTCTTGTGCTGCCACAGAGAAGGATGCGAAAACAAATTACACAAAATAAATCTTAATTATGATCTGCTTCGGTTATTATGTTTAACCCCCTTTTTTTTTTGCTTCTGTCATAATTATTTAACTCTTTTTTTCTTTAACCCCTTTTCTGCATCCATCACGATTATTTAACACATTTGTGCTTACATTATGATTCTTTAACCCTGTTCAGCTTTTGTCATTTTTAACCCCTTTGTGCTTCCCTCATGATTAATTAACCCTTTTTGCTTCCATTAAGATTCTAACCACTCATTTGCTTAAACCCCTTTGACTCTTTAATCCTTGTTTGCTTCTATTATTCTTTAACCCTTTGTTTTGCTTTGGTCAGGATTGATTCTTGATCTCATGATTCAACACATTTTTTGCTTTTGCCATAATTCTTTAACCCTTTTTTTGCTTCAATTCTTACATCATGATTCTATAACCCCGTCATGCTTATATTATGATTCTTTAACCCATTTTTGCTTATATCATGATTTTTAACCCATTTGTGCTTCCCTTATGGTTCTTTAACCCTTTCTGCTTGAATTATGATTTTTAACTCTTATGATTCACCGTTATGATTCTAACCACTTTTCTGGCTAAACCCCTTTGATTCTTTAATCCTTTTTTCATCAGTAATTCTTTAACCTCTTTTTTTGTTTGTTTCCATCATGATTTTTAACCCTTTTGATTCTTTAATCCTTTTTGCTTTATTATGATTGTTTAATCCTTTTTTGCTTTTTTAGTATTGGGAAATACTATCACCCCCAAAGTTCTCAATACCACAGGCCCGGTTTTCTTTTAGATGCAAGCAATCGCATTTAACTAAATTCATCACCTTACGATTCACACATTTAAAAGCTGCCATAGCTGTGTATTTCTCATTTCTCTGAAGTCAAAAGATAACAGTCACAAACGAAAGGCTTGTGGGTAATATTAGCCCAAACATCATGCACAGTTAGCTGTCTGACTGTCGGTATTCAGAAGCCTCAGGAAATAAACCTTGCCGGGGTCGCTCCACAGCGCTGGCACACAACAGTGTCGGATAATGAGCGCAACAGCCTATGGTGAAAGCGCTCACACACACATTCTCATGATGAGATCCCTGCCTTCTGCCAGATCCCCAACCGCAGTTTTCCAGCTATTCCCATTTGCATTTTGCCAATTACTCCCTTGGACAGATTTGCAACTTTCCCCACTGGATTATGTCAAGGATTGGCCACTTACCGATTGTCTCCAGAGCTGAGATGTGTTGATGAGTCATTGTGTTAGTCAGATGAAACGTTTGATGACAGTGGGTGTCTGCTGTTACTTCCTTTCTGGAGTAGGAAAATGGTGAAACCCAGACAGGGCGCTTTGCCACGACAGACGCTACAGCGAACAGAACAGCTCTGTGGTCATTTAGATGCAATGCCAATGGACAAACACACACACACACACACACACACACACACACACACACACACACACACACACACACAGAGCACTAAAGCAGCTAATCAAGAATCCAAGATAGCATGGCTCTTTGTTTTCTTCCATATACCCAGATGCTCTCTCTGAGTCTCTCCCAGAGGAAGAGGTTACTGCTCAGTGATTGCTCTTTTCAGAGTCCGGAAGAGTTAATGGAGTTCTCAGCTCATTTAGGCTTAAGTTTCAACTTTCAAACAAATCACATAATGCACGCACATCCCAAAAAAAAAAAAACACACAACAACAAAAATCAGGTGCACAACAAAGAAATGTAAATCCAAAAAAACATTTAATAACCCATCAAAATAAATGTGGTTTCGAGCTGCATGCTCTTTACCAAGAGCTTTGATGATCACATTAAAGTCCCAGTGAAATGAAAATTGACGTTTTTCAGCTTTTAGTATGAATATGTTCGCCTCACGGTTCTCTATGAGCTAGTGTGCAACAAAACAATGACAAAATTCACATTTAGAAGATATAAGCATTCAAAACTTAGTCTCTCACTTCCGCCAATATGATTCAATGATTTTGATGATGACATCACTCTGCACTTCAGCTTAGGAAAATGCGTCAGGCTTCATCAAGCTTCTCGTCAGATTTTCTGTCCAATCAAATGTTCTCTAGAATCTGAAGCCCCGCCCCCTACATTATAAATACACGCTGAAATCGCTCACTGGTTCAGACATTTACTATTTTCTACATGGTGAATGGCACATAGTGCACTATATAGGGGATCGGGAACGATTCAGACAGTGTAAATATGCTTTCCATTGGGGCGAATGAAGTCTGGTTTCACGTCAGTGTCACGCAAACCGGATGCGCAAGTCGGCGCAGACCAGAGAACGTATCAGACTCATTTGATTTCTGCACAGAACGCTGTATTTTAAAGCGTAATGGAGATTAGGAGGAAACTGCGGCTTTAGTGAGTTCAACAGCTCTGATAAACTAAACGCTTAAAAAAGGGGGAGGGGCTGTACGATATGCCCCGCCCTGTCTTCCTGTTTCAGCGGAAATTACATCGACACTTTGAATAATGCTGCAATATTTTGGAAGCAATATTGTTGTAATCGCTTTCAAGAGAGCAATATTGTGCGTTGATGTAGACGCTACTAGTTATCGCTCTTGGTGTAAACATGCCATCAGATCTTAGAAGAATATGATGAGATGAACCTCAGTAGAGACTGGGAGAAGCGACTGAGATCTCATGTGTCATGCTGGTGAATCGGAGAACGTCTCGGGTTACGTATGTAACCCTCGTTCCCTGAGTAGGGAACGAGACGCTGCATCGATACTCGATACTTTGGGGAATGCCTTCGGCATGAAGCGTCTGAAGTCAACTATGGAACTATCCCAATCTTGATTGGTGCAACGTCACCCGTGACGTCGCATGTGACGGTGATCCGGAAGCTACAAAAGGGTCACAGGAACCAGGAAATGTTAGCTTCTAATTGGTCAAAGCAAGTCGTTCTCAGGGGCGCGAAAAGTGTGGCCGAGGGATGCAGCGTCTCGTTCCCTACTCAGGGAACGAGGGTTACATACGTAACCCGAGACGTTCCCTTTCGTAAAGGGAACTCCCGCTGCATCGATACTCGATACTTTGGGGAACAAATACCCACGCCGCCACACTGAGAGAAAACGCCCTGGTGTAAAGCATCTGGCACACTCACGGACGATAGAATGAGTGGAGGGCAGATCCAAACTAGCTTGTCATAAGATTTGGTGCAAGAAGGGGAGGTCTGGAGCCGGAGGCTCGACTGACCTCATGGATGGGAGCCCCAGACCGTAGAAAATATTAGATGAGAGGTGAAAGCAAAAGCGCACCTTGTACTTCAAATATAAGTGGTTTTAGATAACCAACTGTACTCTTAATAAAGGGAATAGCTCCTAACCCTTGATGCATAACTAGATGGACTGACTCCTCTCAGCCTAAGGCCTAATGTAGGAACCTCAAAGGCTACGACCTTGACCATCCGACACATGCGATGGAGGATGGAATACCCGAAGAATCTTAACATTGCCTACAGGTACCTCAGTACCGGGCAAAAATAACGTTGAGTGGCTCCCAAGCTAGCAAGTAAGAGGGGGCAGCACCACCACTCTTCCAGGGAGTAAGACGAGCAGGAAGCAGACTCAATAGATTCTCCTATATATACTTATATATCTCAAATATATATTGGTATACCTCACCCACAGGACATGATGGGTGCCAGGGATAACCCATCAGCCTGATGCCAATAGGCTGGATGAAAAGGATTCATCCTCCAATCTACAGGAACATGGAGTTTCAGTGGGAACGTCCTTTCGAGAACACCCTTAGAGGCTTGCGGAGGGCACTGAGGCCGCCACAGAGGCCCTAAGCATGAACAGGAGATCCCGTTAGAGAGCGGGATGGAACACCAGTACTGAAGCCAGTGGGCAGTAATAAACTGGGTTCAATGCCCTCCCTAACTTAATTGTTTAGTTCCTAGTAGAGTGGGGTTCTAGTATGGATGTCCTGACCACCTCGGTGGAAAGGGCAACCTAATTATGGGTGTGACCCCCTCAGGGGCCAGACCCATAGTCTCCATTACTCTGGTCGGGGATGAAATAATGTACCATCAGCCTGAGACAGAAGATCTCTCCTAATAGGAATTTTCCATGGAGAACTCTCCAAGAGACTAATAAGGTCCGAAAACCAAATTCGGGCCTGCCAGTACGGAGCTACAAGGAGTAGTCTCACTCCGTACCTCCTGACCCTTTCTAGAACCCCAGGGAGCAGAGCGATCGGGGGAAAAGTGTACAGATGTGACCTCGGCCACATCTGTACCATGGCATCCAAGCCCAAAGGAGCTGGATGTGAGAGAGAGTACCAGAGCGGGCAATGAGAGTTCTCATGATAAGCGAAACAGGTCAACCTCCGCCCGGCCAAACTCTCTCCATATAAGCTCAACCACTTCAGGGTGGAGCC
Organism: Rutilus rutilus; assembly: GCF_951802725.1. Taxonomy (NCBI): domain Eukaryota; kingdom Metazoa; phylum Chordata; class Actinopteri; order Cypriniformes; family Leuciscidae; genus Rutilus; species Rutilus rutilus. The sequence goes on from NC_140223.1 coordinate 3,125,397, forward strand.
GCCATTCCCCGGGCCTCAGCCCCTGCCTCGACAGGATGTCTGCTCCCATATTATCAACCCCAGGAATATAAATAGATCTGATGGAGAGAAATTTGTCCTGGGACCAAAGAAGAATTTGATGCGCCAGTCTACAAAGAGGGCGAGGTCTCAATCCTCCCTTGGCAGTTGATATAAGAGACCACCGACATATTGTCTGTCCTAACAAGAACATGATGGCCTCTGAGGTCTACAAGGAAGTGCCTCAGGGCAAAAATACGGCCAACATCTCCAAGCGATTAATATGCAATGTGAGATGATGGTCTTTCCAAGTACCTCGGGTGTAACGGCCCTCCATAACCGTACCCCAGCCCGTTAGGGACGCATCCGTGATCAGAGTTTTTCTCTCACATGGTGCTCACAAAACCGGGCCCTGAGACAGGAACCATGGTTTCTTCCATACGACAAGAGAACGAAGGCATCTGCGCGTAACTCTGATCGTACGAAAAGGGTTTCCCAGAGGACAAAAACCCTTGTTCCTGAGCCACCACTGCAAGGCCCTCATATGGAGCAGACCAAAGGGTACTACCGTGGAAGCTGCAGCCATAAGACCCAAAACTCCTTGAAAATGTTTGACAGTGATAGCCTGGCCTAACCTAATACTCTTCAATGTGTTTAAGATAGTATTTATACGAGCAGGAGACAATTGTGCCCGCATCGTGACTAAGTCCCACTCTACTCCCAGGGACGTAGTCCTCTGAAGAGGAGTTAAGGAACTTTCCTTCACATTGAGTCTCAACCCCACACACCTCAGATGACGCAAAACAACATCTCGATGTTGAATTGCTAGTTCTTTTCGACTGAGCCAAAATGAGCCAGTCATCTATAAGATACGGACCCCCTGAAGTCTCAATGGAGCAAGGGCGTGTCCATACATTTAGTGAAGGTGCGAGGGGATAAGGCTAGGCCGACTGGAAGAGTCCAGAACTGATGCGCTTTTCCCCCCAAAAGCGGATCTCGGAAACTTCCTGTGATAGGGTTAGAAGGGAAAGAGGAGTTAAGGAGCTTGTGGATCTATCAAGACAGACCAGTCCTCGGAGCTGATCTGACTAACAGTCGGTAACTTGAATCTGAACCCCCTCGGAGGTTGATCCAGTACCATGAGATCCAAAATAAGGCCTAACTCCCCCCCTCATAGGAACTATGAAGTGCCAGCTGTAGAACCCAGGCTCCCGTAACCAAGGAAGAGCCCACTTTGAGGTTTCCTGTGTTAAGAGGGACTAGACTTCCTGTTCCAAGAACCGACCCTGCTCGGGGCTGGCCGACATGTGAACCACCCTTAGTAGATAATATTTGTATATTAGCTCCACTGTAAGCAGGACCCCCTAGGATATATTTTGAAGACCCCTCGGGGTGTCTAAATATGCCATTATGGGGACCAGTCCCTCGAGACTGGCCTCGGCTATAAATTTCCAAATGGCTTCGGTGACCTGAAGCAGCTAACTGGCAGGAACTAACCGAAATATGCTCTCTACAGACCTCCTGAGAGGCGGCGAACTCGACAGGGCCGCAACGTTATTGGGCAGATACTGCGATTTGTGTTCGCTGGAAGCCGATGTGTCCCGAAGCGCCATCGGCGGCGGGAAGCAAACATCGATTTCCTAAGGGCTGCATAAGGGGGCGAGACTCCTGTACTCGCTCTCCTGGGGGAATGCCCATAAGGGTCTGCGTGTTACGACAAGACCTCTTAGTTGAAGCCATCTTAGCCCGAGAGACAGTCCTCAGACCTGTCTTCGGTATGGAGTGCTTCGTGCGAGAAAGTTTCTTCTGGCCCCAAGCCTTATACGGGGGGGCACGAGAGGAAACCTTCTCAAAATATGAGGAGCTGGCGGCTGTCCCATGAGGCTGCCCCCTGGCAGCAACCCCATGAGACCTGGACTGACAACTGGGGATAGCTGATTGTCGCTCTGCCTCCTGAAGCCTCTCGACAACGGATCTTGCCGCGTCGCCAAAGAGGCCGGAAGGTGAAAGGGGAGCATCGAGAAGGAAAGCCCTGTCTTTCTCCCCGATCCACAAGCGATTAAGCCATAAATGTCTCTCTGAGACGACTAGTGCTGCCATAGAACGGCCAATAGCACGGACCGTCTCTTTAATAATACGAAGAGATAAGTCAGCTACTCTATGAAATTCAGTAATACCATTGAGTGAGACCTCCCAGTTATCATCCACCTGCTTGAGGAGGTCAGCCAGATATGCCTGTAATAACCCCATTGTGTGTGGGCATGCACCGGCTCGACCCACCGCCATATATGCTTTCCCTAACAAATTCGATGTACGAGATTTGGAGGGAAGTGTCTGAGCTATCAGGGGTGACGCAATGTCGGGGAGAAAATATTTCGCAAAATATTCCTCAACCCGAGCCATCACCTCATAACCATTTTCATTAGATTCCCTAATGGATGAGTAAATATATACATGGGGGGGAAATAATTGAGATGAAAATGGATTTTTCCACGATCTCGATACCTCAGTATGGAGATCAGTGAAAAAAGGGAAGGCTCTGACACGAAGATTGTGACTGGGTCTGCAGGAAGCGCTCATTCATTTTATTTTTCTTAGTCGCTTCCTGCTTATTATATGGCCATTTAACATTTAATTGAACCACTGCCCAGATTACAATCTCCAGCAACTCCTCACTAACGGGAATATGGGGTGGCGAATCCCCATATCCACGTGATTCAGTGTTGATAAATAATATCTAACTCCTCGGAGCCAGATAAATCAAACGCTGTGTCTTTAACACGGTCGGAAGAAGCCGCAGCGCGGGCTTCCGAACCGTGCGCGAGACCAGTGGAGCTGGTTAATAAACACTGAGAAAGGGTCGCAACCGTCTCAGTATTATATGCCAGCCCCACGTGCGAATCCCATGCATACAAGAAGCGCGCTGCCTCAACAGACGCGGGACCTGATGCACTGGAAACGCGAGCCTGATCTATTTGATCGAATCAAACGCTCTGTCTTTAACACGGTCGGAAGAAGCCGCAGCGCGGGCTTCCGAACCGTGCGCGAGACCAGTGGAGCTGGTTAATAAACACTGAGAAAGGGTCGCAACCGTCTCAGTATCATATGCCAGCCCCACGTGCGAATCCTATGCATACAAGCGGCGCGCTGCCTCAACAGACGCGGGACCTGATGCACTGGAAACGCGAGCCTGATTTAATTGATCGAACAAGCTCAAACGGGAGCGGAGCTTTTTCATTGAAAACAGTTTGCACAGACAGCGCCCTCGAGCACCGCTCGTGCATGCTCCACTCCCAGACAAACTACACAAAGCGAGTGTGTGTCACCCTCGCTTAAATAACGTGGGCAAGGGGACGCACACTGCCTGAATAGCTTCTCTTTTATTCACCATAAATAATACTCTTTTCACGGGACAGACAACACCAAATAGAACAGACAAGATGACATAGAGCGCTTGCTGAAGACCAGAAGCTAACATTTCCTGGTTCCTGTGACCCTTTTGTAGCTTCCGGATCACCGTCACATGCGACGTCACGGGTGACGTTGCACCAATCAAGATTGGGATAGTTCCATAGTTGACTTCAGACGCTTCATGCCGAAGGCATTCCCCAAAGTATCGAGTATCGATGCAGCGGGAGTTCCCTTTACGAAAGGGAACAGTTTTTTGAGGTCTCTTCTCAAACTCTAAACTCTAAACTATCTGTTTTTCCTCAAGAGAAGCATCTAAGATGCAGGGTACGTCGTCTCCGTTTGCGCTCCATTTAATCGTATTGCCGTCTGGAAGAAACAAAGGAGTTATTAAAGAAATCCTTTTCTGCAATCCTGTCAATCGGTTAAACTAAAAATGCGAAATGTAATAAACAAACATCTCCCAGGCTCTGCAGTGGTTGTTTCTCACGGTTACATCCTTCACATGAATAATGAAACATGAGGAATAATGAAACAGGACGAGGTGTGCCGCAGGAGTTTTCTGTCTTTCTTTCCCTCTGTTCGCATCTAACGGTGTGCTGCGTCTCTCGCTTAAACTGTCACGGAGCTCGGATAATTAGACCCGTGTGCGTTTGTGTGTGTCTGCGGGCGGATGGAGCTGTGGCCTTCACTGAAGCTAGCATGTGACATATGGTTTTCCCAGCATGCCTCAGCAGCTCCAGGCCAGAGTCACGGCCGGGTGTGTGTGACAGCTCACAGTGTGTGACCTCTGTCAAAGGGTGACGGACCGTTACAGATTCATTCTTCAAACACACATCAAGCGAATCTCTGTCCTGTGATGTCAGAGTCGATCACTCACTCCACAGACACACACACACACACACACACACACAGACACACTCAGACTTCAGAACTTCAAACAATGATTTGTCAGGTCGATAGTCAAAAGAAATGTTTTGACAAGTTTTGCTTTTCTAGTTTGATATTAGTTTCATGTGAATGCTTCCTTACAATCAAATTATGTATTATTTTATATTCTCAATTAGTGTTGTCAAAAGTACTGACTTCGGTACCGAGTCGTTAATGTGTGTTAAACTGTGCTGTTGAGCGGACTTGTAAACGCCTCTAAAACCCCTCTTAGCTTTTGCTGCTTGTATTTGTGTTTTACGTGTTGTTATGCGGGTATTATTTTCTTATTATCTTGTTGTTCTGTAAAGCGCTTTGGTCAGCCACATTGTAAATGTGCTATATACATAAAGTCAACTTGAACTTGAACCTCGGACTGGCCGTTTGTACGCACGCGCTCATCGGATATGTCTGTGATTGGTCCTGAAGTCGGTACTTTCGACAGCACTATTCTCAATTTAAATTTAGGAACAGAAATCAGTTCTGAATGATGCACAATCCAGATAGAACGATATGGCAGACAGACAGATATATAGAACGAGATAACAACAATAGGACGGATGGATGTGTGACGAGTGCAGCAGGTTTATAGATGTGTTGTACTGTAGTGTTGCAGGTCTATTTTTACTCTCTGTCTGCATTCAGCACTTTTACTGCAGTACATATTTAATCAGAAGAGAATGAAGAACACACACACACTCTTTCCCCCATCTCAGAATTTAACACATCAAACATTAACTGGAAATTAAATGTGTCCACTTAGACCCTTCCTTCCTGAGTGTCTCTCTCTCATTCTCTCTCTCTCTCTCTCTCTCTCTCTCTCTCTCTCTCTCTCTCTCTCTCTCTCTCTCTCTCTCTCTCTCTCTCTCTCTCTCTGATGAAAGGCTTTGTGCTGATGTCAGAGGAATACTGTGGAAGCGCCAGAGCGGGTCTGATTTTCAGTGTGTGTGTGTGTGTGTGTGTGTATAATGAAGACGACACACATGCAGTCTTGCAATCCTGCAGAGATGAAACTCACAGCAACCAACAACCAAAAAAAGATAGACAAAGACAGACAGAGAGATGAAGGTAAAGAAATAACTACTCTACCAAGACTGCATATTTTTGACCGTAAAAACTGAAATATTGTGAAAAATTATCAAACATCCGCATATTAGAGTGATTTCTGAAGGATATTCACATAGAAAACAGCTGATTTACATTATAAGATTATTTCACTGTTTTTACTGTATTTTTGATCAAATAAAACCTTAGTGGGCTATTTATGGTATTGTATTTTTATATTAAAAAACCCCAATAAAAACGCTTTTGATTGCTACAGTATATTAGACCCTGAATAAAGTCTAATCTAGAAACATGAGGTTCCCTGTCTGATGAGATCTGGCGAGCTTTTCATAAACCATCAAATCAAGCCGCATCGTTCTCAATACAGTGCATCAAATATTATTAGATGCAAGTCATATTAGTGTCTTTTATCACAATAACCCACTTAAATGACATTTAAATCATTTTCTGCTTTGAGTCGCCGCTTGTTGCTTTTCAATGATAATTTATTCAGAAACGTTGCATTCTCAGTTGGTTTGTGTCGCTCTAAAACATTGATTCAGTTTGATCATATTACACCAGTCATCTTGACAACACCAGTGAACTCAGTCTGACTGTGCTGATATGTTAAAGCTAGCGCCGCACGTTTCCTCTGGCTTTGGCCGCGGATGTTAAACGGTTTAATTCTTCTGTGATCTCAGGGTTGAATCGTGCACAACTCTTGAGTTTCTGATCTTCTGCTCTTTGACACTGTCTCTCTCTCTCTCTCTCTCGCAGAGTTATTGTTTTGTAAAAGACCCTAACCAAGACGTCTATTGATGGAGTGTGAAGCTGCTGCTCGTCTGTCTGCTTTAAACACTCTTATCATGTGTGTGACAGCTTGCTTTCGCTTCTATTTCTGGAGGGAAGTGGAAGCGTCACAATTACTTTAGTTAACAAAAACAATACGAGCAACACTTTTTTGCTGTTGTATAGAGACACTGTTATTATAAAAGAAATATGTCTGTACAGGCAGTTCATTTTCTATCTAAGCACACAACACCCCCGAACTATAACCAGAGAGCGCCGTCATGACAAAATGAAATAACTCCCTATTATAATCAACGACGCTGGATATTGGATTCGCTGAATATAGCGAGAGCAATCTAGCTTTATTGTGTCACGACACACCACTTGCCTCCAGAGTCGGTGTATGCCAGCATTACTTGTGTTGTGCATTAGCCAATCCCCCAGAATGCACCGCTGCAAGATAAATACTCTTCTGATTGCTAAAAATGAATTATATCATCTGATATAAAAAGCTTAGCATGTACGGTTTTCTAGAGGTAATTTAAGTTATGAGTAACTTACACTATAAAAGTTTGGGGTCAGAAATAATGTTTAATGTTGTTAAATGTCTCACCAAGGCTAAAAAATGACAATAAAAACAGTCAAATTGTGATATATTTTTACCATTCAAAATAACCGTTTTCTATGTTAATATATAGTAAAGTGTAATTTATTCCTGTGATCAAAGCTGAATTTTCAGCATCATTACTCCAGTCTTCAGTGTCACATGATCCTTCACAAATCAGTATAATATGATGATTTGATGCTCAAGAAACATTTATGATTATTATCAGTGTTGAAAACAGTTGTGGTTATTTTTCAGGATTCTTTAATGAATACATAGCTCAAAAAGAGCAGCATTTATTTGAAATATAATCTTTTGCTACATTATAAATATCTTTACTGTCACATTAAAGCTATTTAAAGCATATTTGCTGAATGAAAGCATTAATTTTCTCCAACACTAGTGGACTGAGCCACATGTCAGGCTCTATTAGAGTCGACTGAGCATTAGTGGAGCCTCAGGTGAGCAGTGTGTGTGTGTATCACGCGCGAGTGAGCTTTAATGGAGATTTCGGTTAGGATGCTGTCGGGTTCAGACCAGGCCGTCTCTCGTGATCTACACTGATCAGGTGTTGAGCGTGAGGTGAGGCAGAGGTGATCTTTGAATCATCACAGTATTGGATTACAGGCGTCCATCAGAGCCGGTGTCAGGAGACGCTCTTCACTTCAAACCCGGCCTGTCCTGTCCTTGTGTGTCCTCCTGAACACGGACTGCAGAAACGTGGTACGCCACTCAGCCTTTTCTAGCCTATATTATAAATGAACTTCATGATATGCAAAAAATATCAATACATGCTAAGAAAAAGTGGTAGTTCCACTTTAAATTGCTCCCAATTTCTTATCTCATGATTTACGTATGCATGTTATGTACGCATTTTAACATTATTTTTGAATTTACATTTATGCATCTGGCAAACACCTTTATCAAAAGTTATTTGCGTTGCATTCAAGGTGTATATTTTATCGGTTATGAGCTGTTTGAGCCAGGGTTATTATAGTTACTTGACATAAAATAAACGTTAACTGAAATGAAATAAAATATATAAACATTGATAATAGTCATAAATGTTTCTTGAGCATCAAATCATCATATTAGAGTGATTTCTGAAGGATCATGTGACACTGAAGACTGGAGTAATGATGCTGAACATTCAGCTTTCATCACAGGAATAAATTACACTTTACTGTATATTCACATTGAAAACAGCTGATTTAAAATACAATAATATTTCACAATTTTTACTGTATTTTTGATTAAATAAATGCAGCCTTGGTGAGCAAAAGAGACTCTTTCAAAAGCATAAAAAAATGTTAATGTTTCCAAACTTTTGACAGCAACTGTACATAAATCAAGAGCTATCCTCACAGTCACACTATATCTCTAAAGCCCCTTATTTTAATGTTTTTATTATCCAATAACTCCCTTCTTTCCTCAATAAACCACATGATTTAAAGAATCACAATACACCAGAACTCATGCTCAGGGTTAGAGGTTTGGTCCAATCTCTCAGAAAGCTGCACTAATAAATTAGCCGGCGAGAGATTTCCCGATAAACGAGAGAGTGCGGATGTGGGATTGTTATTGTGAATCATTGTAGGAATCACAGGCGATCAGAGAGCGCAGTGTGTGTGTTTTAATCAGCTCTGCTGAACTTGCGCTCACAGTCATCTATAACACACACCTGAAGATAAGACCTCTGCTCCAGGACACCTCCTGCAATAAATCCTCGAGTTTCACGCTCGACTGCAGAAAAACCCGAACGCTCAGGGCTTGAAGGTGTTCCCGTGGGCTAAATAAATCACACTTTGAGTTTTAAGGGTGTCGTGTTTCTTTCAAACGGCATCCGTTGACGTCGCTCTGCCACATCTGCCTTTAGTTAATAAAGTAGTCGCTTGTTTTCATCACATTTGCTGTTTGGGATTGATTGACAGAAAAGAAGAAAAAAAGACAGAACATCCTATAAACCACCTAACAAGTGCATAGCGACACACTGACTCTGAAACAGTGTTTTTTTATTTTTTTATTTTTACCAGGGACCAGATTCACAAAACATTCTGACATTTTTCCCCGCCACCATTTATTTTTATTTTTTTGCCAGCCAGCGCCACTGTGACTTTCACAAAACTTTCATCACTTTCAACTTTCATCTGAACATGCAATATATCAAAGGAAAGATCAGAGGCTTTTAAACAAAAAGCTTCATGCATTCTTTTTCATCAACACTTGAAGGTGGGTTTCATTGGGAAAAAAAGCTACGTTTTGAACAAAAAGCTGAGAAAATCGCGTTTTTGTCCAAGACTTCGTCCGGATTGGATTCAGAACGATGTTTGAAACTAAACCTTTACAGTCCATCAAAGCTTTACAGTCATTCCCTTTTCCTGGGTTCGACATTTCATTTACATGCTGTTTAATGTTGATGATCACGTTATTTTACATGTGCGTAAGCAATCTCGTGTCGCTTGTTTAGAAGAACAGAAGATGTGTAATAGCGCCCCCTACCGTATAACAGCGGAAACACGGATTGCTGGAAAATTCTGTCAATGGCGGGGAAAGAGTTAAAGGGATACTCCACTTTTTTCGGAAATAAGCTCATTTTACATCTCCCCCAGAGTTAAACAGATGAGTTTTACCGTTTTAGAATCCATTCAGCCGAACTCCGGGTCTGACGGTACCACTTTTAGCATAGCTTAGCACAGATCATTGATTCAGACGAGTCCAGTAGCATTTCTTTCAAAATGACCAAAGAGTTTCAATATTTTTCCTATTTAAAACTTGACTCTTCTGTAGTTAAACCGTGTACTAAGATCGACGGAAAATGAAAAGTTGCGATTTTCTAAGCCTATATGGCTAGGAACTACTCTCATTCCAGCGTAATAATCAAGGAACTGTGCGGCTGTACCATGGGTGCAGCAGGCGTAGTGATATGACGCAGCGCCTGAAAATAGTCCCCAGCTCGGTAACTTCTTCCAACGTGACCGGGACTAAGTCTGTCTAACCTATTAGACCTATTTTCAGGCGCTGCGTCATATCACTACGCCTGCTGCACCCATGGTACAGCCGCACAGTTCCTTGATTATTACGCCGGAATGAGAGTAGTTCCTAGCCATATAGGCTTAGAAAATCGCAACTTTTCATTTTCCGTCGATCTTAGTACACGGTTTAACTACAGAAGAGTCAAGTTTTAAATAGGAAAAATATTGAAACTCTTTGGTCATTTTGAAAGAAATGCTACTGGACTCGTCTGAATCAATGATCTGTGCTAAGCTATGCTAAAAGTGGTACCGTCAGACCCGGAGTTCGGCTGAATGGATTCTAAAACGGTAAAACTCAACTGTTTAACTCTGGGGGAGATGTAAAATGAGCATATTTCCGAAAAAAGTGGAGTATCCCTTTAAGAATAAAATTTTGTTGTTTTGTTTTTATTTTCATACTGAATAAAAAAAAGTTAAGACTATTTTGTATTCCTGAAAAAAATAAGATTTTTCTTCTAAACAACATTTAGGACACATCAATCCGAAATCCAAAGTATCAACAAAGACACTGAAAATCTTGAACAATTTCATTTACATTTGATGCTTTTATCCAAAACGACTTATATTGCATTGACAGTATACGATTTATGAATTCACACAATCCCTGGGAATCAAACCCCACGACCTTGGCGTTGCTAGAGACTTAGGCTGCGTCCGAAATCACATACTCTCTTGAATAGGTACTTATTTTTAGGGCTGCATGATATATCGTTTCAGCATCGACATCGTGATGTGCGCATGAGCAATAGTTATAGTAGTAAGACAAAACATATAATATTATGTTTGATTCAAAAGAATCAAAAACTTGCACGGTTCTCATTATATTTGCCTGATATAAATTTACTCCGATAAAAAACGTTATTTACAGAGTTGGTTCACGTTGTTCAGAGTTCACGTGTTTTTGACGTGCAGGCTCACATGCGCAGGGCGAAATGAGCGAGGAACGGGAAAAAAGCCCCAAAATGGAAGATTTGGTCGCAAAAAGAAACGCATCATCAGTTACCTGGAAATGTTTCGGCTTCAGAAAGAGTGATGTTGACCAGAAACATGTACTTTGTCGGGAGTGCCTTGCAATGGTTGCCACAACACGCGGAAACACGACTAATTTGTTTGATCATTTAAGTCGGCACCACAAAGCCCTGTGTGACTACCCTGGAAATCCAGAGTTCTCGCAAGAGCACAAGTTGAATTTGCTCAGCGAGTTACTCTGGCGTCGAGTAATGATGCTCATTAAATATGCCCCTCGATCTGAGCTGCACCAATCACATTGGGTTATCTTATATAGGCGGGCCAGAGGCGAGATGACGACAGCGCTGTGACGTCGAAGTCATTAGTAAACATTGCAAGATGGCTATGGATGAACACCAGTTGTTTGAAGCGGCTTTGGCCAATACAATGAACGAGTTAGACTTGGCTTTTTATCTAAAAGAAGAACAGAAGACGCCGCTCGAATCGTTCCTTTGCAAGAAGGGCGTTTTTCTGGGCGACTGGATACGGCAAGAGTCTAATCTACCAGTTAGCTCCGCTGGTAGCTAAGCGTATGGGGCTTGTTGTGATTGGTCGTAGTGTTATCCAATTGCGTGCAGTGAGATTTTCAAATGCACGCTTGGTGCCGCCCCTCGAGCTGGCCGATTTTCATTAGTCGATGCCAGACCATTAATCTTTCAGATTTGGGTCTGGATTTCCAGGCTACTGTGTGACGAGCGCAAAGCCAGATCTGACTGCCGTCCAAAGCAAACAACTATTTCGGATCCGTTTGCCAGTGTTACACCACATGAGAAGGGTTCCCAGCGGCAGAAAGATATTACTGATGCGATAACATTTCACCTCAAGAAAGACACGGTACCAGTCAACACCGTTACCAAAGAGGGTTTCAAAAGCATGATCCGGCCGCTTGCCAAGCGGTATGTAATACCATCACGCTCCTATTTCTCTCAAGCTGCCATCCCAGAGCTGTACGAGAAATGCAAGGCACAAGTTGAAACCGAGCTGTCACAAGTGGAATATTATGCAGCAACAACAGACTTGCGGTCCAGCCGAACAACGGAGCCCTACATAAGTCTGACCATACACTTTATTAATGAGGACTTCAAACTGAAAAGTCGCAGTTTGCAAACCGCATTTTTCCCACAGGATCATCCAAGTGAGAACATCGCAACGGGGATGAGAGAAGAATCGGCTGAGATGAGAGACGTCTAGTCTATATTATAACAGACAATGCGGCGAACACGGCGAATGCGGCGAAGGCTGCCGCTCTCAACAAGTGTGCTTGGCCACAGACTGCATCTTGCAGTCGGTAAGTTATGCCCGTGCTATTTGTATTACTGTTGCCATTGCTATGCCATGCATGACTTGACTTGAAATATAACATTTTCCTTAAGTTTAATCAGTTTCATAAATGATAGTTTTGTTAGCCATTTATTGTTAAAGGCAAACCGATTTACAGAAACTTTTCTCACAGCCAGAAGGCCAGAGGAGCTTTTGAAAGAGCCCAGAAGGAGCTAAATTTACTTCACATTCCCTAGTATCAGGATGCCAAACAAGATGGGGTTCCAGACAGACGATGATCAGGGTTGAAGGCTTTAACTCAGGTCCTCTCTAAGGACAAGAAGGCACAGCATCTGATTCCAACCTGGCAAGATATCGATGTCCTGGAATCTGTCAGCAAGACACTGTTCCCACTGCTGGACTCCACAGATGCACTCTCAGGAGAAGACTACGTTAGATTAGCCAGCTCTTCACCTCTTCAACACTTCAGTGCTGCTAATGCAAGAGGAAGACACAGACCTGACCCAAGACCTTGAAGAAGGAGATGTTGTACTACATTAATGAGAACGATAGCTCAGGAGCTGCTTGACGTGGCTTCTTGATCGGACCCCCGGTTCAAGATGGACTTCATCAGTGCAGACAACAAGCCCGGAGTGAAGGCCAGAGCTGCATCAGAGATGAGGGAATTCCAGGAGGAGACATTAGGCTGGAGCACTGAGGTGGAGCCCGAGGTTGCTGAAACGACCCAGGCAAAAAAAAAAAAGCCAAGAAGTCCTTGGGAAGTTTCTTTAAACGGAGCGGAGTTGCAGCAAAGGGTGATTCCTCTGTGACCCTCATGGATGCTGTGGAAGCAGAATTAAGCAACTACTTGCTAACACCTTCCATAGACAAAGAGCAAGATCCACTTGCATGGTGGAACACACACAGAGAAAGCTTTCCACATCTTGCCAAGCTTGCCCGCAAATATCTATCTATTCCAGTTCCCCCTCAGAGAGGCTTTTCAGTGCAAGTGGCAACATAGATAAACAAGTCTCAAGCCTGCGAGGCTCTAAGCTTGAGTGAGCAAATTAATGCATACAGATGCTTAAATGTCAAATTGGTATATTTGATTGAACATTTATATTTACTATATTATGCAACAGTTGTGAGCTAGAAATATTTTATTTCATTTATTTATCTGCTAGGCACTCCGTTTAGAAAGAAAGAAAACAGATTTTTTTAATACAGTTTTTAAAAGTTTAATTTAATCTTTATTTGTTAGCTATGATGACCACCACTTGTTTAACTTTGGCACTGTTGCTAAGATTTTTATTTATTTATTATAAGTTCATTGTTATTTATTACAACAAGTTTAGCCTATTGCAATTTATTTGTTTTATAAAAAAAAAAAAAACATTGTGGTAAACCAATTTGTGGTTGGTGGAGTATAGCTGTTTATATATTTAGTTTTTTTTTAACATTTTGTTTAAAAGATGTTTGTAATTGTTGAATAAAATGTTAAATTACTTATTTTGTCACTCGTGTTAATTCCCTAATGTGATTATGAAGTGTCCTCCGTTTTAACCTGTCCTGAAGTACAGAGATCGAGCCTCCTGTACACTCCTTATTTTAGAGTAAGCGACATACATTATTAATATCATGACATTTTAGATCCTTGACTTGCCTGAATTGATAGAAGAGTGAATAATATGGTGAGTCAAACAGTGTATTAAACAATCATTCTTCAGCTTTTTTATTCTATTTATTTTCTATGAAGATGCAGTTACCGACAAAATCACCCCAATTATTATAGAATTATTAATTATTTACTTATTGAGCTATTCAAGACATCTAGTGAAAAATTCTGTATTTCTGTATATCGCAATGTCAGTTTTTTCCAATATCGCACAGCCCTACTTATTTTGAATAAGTAATTACTACTAAAAAGTATATTATATGTGGTACGAGTGTGTGTAGTACGAATATAATCCGGACGTACTACATCCGCCATGTTGCCCTTATCATGTGACCTTTCCAGCGTCAGTTACGTCGCTTCACTGTCATTCACGAATCCTCTCCCGGGGCTCATGGGATACTAAAGTGTCCATCATATACACACTTCAGAATCTCACCGGAAAAAGTTGGTCATCCGGGTACTTTTCGCCTATTCTTTTATGAACACAATGAATTCAGACATGCTTCGTTTGCCACATACTGTTTTTCGCCTACAAGATTGGACTCTCCATTTATTTAACACAATATACAACAGAGACGCCGGCGCACATGCAGTAAAGACACACACACAGAGAAGAAGTATTCACTGTAATAAGATGCCGCTTTTTCCAAGAGGTCAACATTTCCTCTGCGTCTTCCTGGCGGTTTGACTGATGTAACAATTCAAGCCCTTCACCACGCTGAGGAGAATTACAATGCCGAACCGCAACCTGCCGAACGCCTGAACTCATCAGGTCTGCCCGTGATTTGTTTTGACACAAATCTGCGGTGTGTAGGTGCATAATCACCACCTTGTTATCTCACTCAAACAGATTGTTCAGCGTCTCTGCAAAACTTGTCCTATAATCATCTCGGGAAATCTCTGACCGCGACAACAAAGGCAGCTTTAGTTCTCCTCCATCATGTTGGCGAGCGCCGGTAGAGGACCGCAGATAAGGACGCATTTAGCCGTCATGTTTACTAAGGCTGTAATTGGATTAAAGCTCGGCCAGTAAACACATTCGTTCTCGGCACCGTGGTCTGCTACAAAAGCAACACCGAAGGATAGGATATACGTGATTTATCACGCTCTCGGCTCTCAGGCGGGAATTTTCCATTAGAAGGGAATAAATAATTAACCAACAGTCAATATATTCATTCACATTATATCAATTAACTTGCAGTAAAGGCTTACAGACGCCCAGAATCTGTGGGCAAGAGATCCGCCATTTACTAGCTGAAATCTCTTTAAACCTGTAAAGCCTGCTGTATCATATTTGATACACTTCAAATCTCTCTAAATGATCAACATGATCAAAACTTTGCTGTCACACACAATCTGCTACATACTTTCTGTCGTCTGATTGATAGTTTAGACTTTTTATGTCCACCTTCAGCTCGTGCTTCACGTGTCTTTTTGCTGTGAAATCTTTACTCTGACCAAACACACTCTGATTGGCACAATATCAGCCTACAGAAATGACAAATCACAAAAGGTTTTCTACTCTAAAAGTCTGCGGTCAAAACATTCCTGCTCAAACTCTTCTGAAATCAAAATGTCTGATTAAACAGGTATCTGAATAATACCTGATGAATATCTAGTTCAGCCATAATCAGAGGGCGCTGACTGATGGTGTTTTACATGCAATCACATCACACAAGCTGATTGGCCTCTGCTGATCCTGCAGCCAATGAGATGCTTGCTCAACATTTAGTCAATAATTGTATCCGTTAAAACCAAAATGACAATTTTTTTTCTTCATGCCTTAACATATCTTGAATGTAACTCGACACCCTGGTCTCATTTAGTATGTGTGGTTCTATGAATATGCAAATGAGCCCCGCCTCCACTCACTCACTCAGCTCAGAGATCCACTGGTTGACGATCACACGTTGATCTGATTGGTTACAAGGTAGTTTGTGACGTCAGAAACACCAGCGATGTCAAAGTGTGTTTTTGAGACTGTCTTTGGTTCACTGCAGTTTTAAGGAGGAAATACTCAGCAATGCTGTCGACTTACACATGGTTTGTCCTAAAGCAGATTAAAAACACCACATAGACACATAAACAACATTAAAAGCTGGATTTTCACCACAGGGCTTTAAATCAGGTCTATTTTTTCATCCGGAGAAACATCCGAAACAACAAATGCACTGAAAACTCAGATAAGACCCTGTAAATCACTCTACATTTTTAACTATTAAATACACATTTCGCCATATCTTAGACCCTTTAATATATAATACTTCTAGGAGAAAAGGCTTTAAACAAGTGATACATAATTTGTATTCCTTTTATGGGTCTCGTGTTTCACAAGTCTTTCTGCTTCTCCTTTCCTTCTCCATCAGAGCGTCACACACAGCAGACTCTTCCTTTAAAGCAGCATGACTGGCCATGTGCAGATACTGCCTCAATTATCCTCAGTTTCTGCAGCCCGCTGTAAAGTGACTGTTCGGATCTGCTGGAGTCAAATGACTGTCGTGTCCAACTGAGCGCTGCCGTCTTCAGTTTTCCAGGGGTCCCTTTATCTCTCGGCTCGTGGTGTGAATGGAGTCTGAGAATCTCTCTGCCGCATGAGACAGACGCTTCCCGTCACGACTTCTGCTCTCGCACTGAAACTGATTTGTGACTTCATGCTATAGCTGAAAGAAATACATTTTTCCAGCAAAAATTCTATGCGGCCCACAAAGATTGCATTTAACATAATCTGGACTCAAATCAGCATATTAGAATGATTTCTGAAGGATCATGTGACACTGAAGACTGGAGTAATGATGCTGTAAATTCAGCTTTGATCACAGGAATAAATTACACTTTACTATATATTCACATAGAAAACAGCTGATTCACATTAGAATAATATTTCACTGTTTTGTACTGTATTTTTGATCAAATAAATGCCTTGGTGAGCAGAAGAGACTCTTCCAAAAACATATTGATTTATTATTTATGCTCACGAGAGTATCACGATGTTACCTGACATCAAACTCTAGTGGAGTCGATGTGACCTTCACGTGAAGAGCAAACCGTCCAAATCAGTCACACAACCCTGTTTTCATTGCAAATAAGATGCTGCCGAGTTCACGTGTGAAACGCAATCACGGCACATCATGACCTCAGAATAATCCCATTGTGATGCCTTAATAATACAAGCTCTCTTTATTGCAAATGGGGGAAAAAAAGATCAAACCCAAGCGATCAGTCGCATAGTTAACTAAAAATGTCATTGCATTCTGAACACACGTTCAGATCAGAAAATACTATTTGATTTTCTTCCAACAGCGCAGAAGTCAGATTCATCACAGCTTCATTTGTCAACGTCTATTCAGGTGGTTTATGAGTAAAGTGAATTAAATCAAACGGAGCTCAAATCTGCTAAGAGAATTACAGCTAAATTTGCATTATGAATCATGCGTTTTGACCCCAGCAGTCTGCCTCCGTGTTCTCCATCTCACGGTAATAAGGCTTCTCGCTCCAGCCCGGAATTGGCGGCGTTTCTAAATGGAGTCTTATTATATCCAACACAAAAAGGATTTTTAAAAACCTCGGAGCGTTCGAGAGGCGCCTGTAACCACTTTCATCCTTTATAGTTGTGCATAATAACTGTGAAGTGGGAAAGAATAGATTGATCTCTATAGATCTCCCGCCGGGAGATGATTGCCACGACGTGCTGATGCAGAACAGGTTTCGTGTTTTATATGCGGTAACGTACAGAATCAGCAAAACTGCAGACAAGCCAAACAACGGTTTTCCTTCAATTCACGAGGGAAGGAAACATTCACTCCATCAGAGCGTCTCTGCATCCTGCGGTTGGCCTTTAGGAAAATTACAAACGGAAAAATAAATTCATCACACAGCATGCAATAATTATGTTCATTAGTACTATTTTAAATCTCTTCTTTGACAGGTTTTTTTCTCCATTCTTGCCACTGTCGCCGTTTTCGCCTTTGGCTTTTGGCTCGCTTAGTGGGGGACATTTCATTTAATATTCAACAATATTATTGATCTCCTGCATTGACACTATTATATGAGAACTGAGCCGAGGTGGACAATGACATAGCGGCTGTATATATATATATATAAATGAACTAAATTAATAACTTTTTTACAACAAAAATGAGCCATCACTGAACTTACTTAAAGGGATAGTTCACCCAAAAATGAAAATTCTGTCATCATTTACTCAACCTCAAGTTGTTCCAAACCTGTATGAGTTTCTTTGTTCTGCTGAACACAAAGGAAGATATTTGGAAGAATGTTTGTAACCAAACAGACTTGGTTCCCAGGTTTGGAACAACTTGAGGGCAGGGCTGGACTGGGACAAAAAATCAGCCCGGGCATTTTGACCCAGACCGGCCCACTATATGATCATAAACACCACCCATCTTTGCACGCCCTTAATTATATGCATACCAACTCCTATTCATTAAAACCACTAATGCCATGTAATGAGTGAGTATAGGAACGAGTGAGAGTTTACAGATGAAATAAGTACAAATTTGACATTTATTAATACAGTCGAACTATACTCCACAGTGGTGAATCCTAAAACAAGCTATAAGCGGCTCTGGCATAGCAATACAAGTGTTTCTTACAGGATTTTTTGTTAAAACTGTGGTGGGTGGACCTTGGTTCTTCTAGGGGGGTTCGGGGGCATGCCCCCCCGTGAGAAAATTTTATGCATTTTAATGTTAAATTCATCAATCTGGTGCACTTTGAGAGTTCAAAATTAAAAGCTCCAACCCATATTCAGTGTCCAGATTAAACAAAGAAAAATTCAAACCTCTTTTAGTTACAGTGTCTATTTACATTACACCTACTATATAATAGTTATAATATTAATCCAATGACAGTAATAGCCATATTTTGTAAAACAAATGCACTAAAAAATAAAGGACACTTTCATAATTAGTTTTGTAACAATTTCTATACTTGAAAGAGATAAGCACATGATCTTTTATTTTGACGCAAACTGCATCAAGCTTTTATTTTGGCGGAAAACATGGTTTACAAACGCCTCTCATTAAATTTCTAGTGAATTGCGGTAATCGTCAACTATGCAGATGTGGAAATAATCTGTAACTGGGTTATGGGTTCCTACACTCCATCATGACATAGCCTAAGTGTTTTGAAAGTAGTTCTGCTTACCGCAGGCTCTACACTCTCTCATCTCTCTCCTGATCCTCCGTCCTCACTATCATCATCTGCCACAGGAGCTGACGAAGGTCAGAACACATATATTTTGACACATAAAGCGTCTGCTTTAAGGGCCTGGTTCTATTTTTTCACGCTATTTATCTGCACATTCCTTGCGTTTCTTCTCCATCTCGCAGACTATTCTGGCAGATATTACACACTGACACTGCTGCACGCTCGCTCACTCGTTTAAAGTTGTGATTGGGCCAGCCCAGTGTCAATCAAGGAAAGAACCAATGGGCCGCTGATCTACGTGTTTCATGGGCTGGTCTGTCAGAAAAAAAACTAACACTGACTTTTTTTGACCAATGCATTACACCGGCACAAACCCAAAACGCAAGCAAAACAAAACAAAACGAATGGCCCGCCGATGTACACATTTTATGGGCCGTAAAAAAAATAAAAAAAAATAAAAAAAAATTATGAGATGTATCGGCCCAAAAAGCACGTCGGCCCACCGGGCATTTGCCCGGTATGCCCAATGGCCAGTCCAGCCGTGCTTGAGGGTGAGTAAATGATGACAGAATTTTCATTTTTGGGTGAACTATCCCTTTAAGCTGGACTGTGACGCTATTTTCTTCTAGAAACAAACTTTGTTGCATTATTTTCCTGTTATCTCTGTAAAGCTGCTTTGAAACAATCAATATATAAATAAAAGCACTATATAAATGAAGGTGACTTGACTTGACAGGTAATGTAAAACTAATTTGCTATTATGTGATATATTTTTTCCTGAAGTGTCGTGCTTCTCAGACTTTTTCTCCTGAGATGAAGATAAATGTAATTTCTCACTTCTAATGAAGGTTTAGTCGAGATCCAAACTACGCTCATTTCTGCCAAGATACCAACCTAAAAAAGAAAGCAAAAAGTTGGGAGAGCAAATTGAGACTTCCATGAGGAAAAGACCTCACATCTGTCTCCAAAATAAATCAATCTCGAATGCAACGTGAATCAAAAGTTAGAGAGAAAAAAAAAAAAAGTATCGATCAATCATTTGTAACAAACAAGTATGAGCTCACTGTTTCTGCCTTAAATTATTACATTGTTTGAATTAATACATTTTTAGCTCTGATAACAGATCACTCTGAATTGTAATGTGGACTGTGAAGCTGCTTTGAAACGTTGTGTATTGTGAAAAGCGCTGTTCAAATAAATGTGAATTGAATCGATCTCTCCTCATTGTGACTTGGCTGGCCGTTCCATCATGAGCGATGAAAGAGTAACGCCTGAGCACTAGCACTGATCTCCTCTCATTAAAGTCTGTGTGTAAACACCCGTCAGGGGTGCACCGGCGGGGGATGTATGTGTGTGTGTGTGCGTGTGTATGAGTGTACGTGTTGACGAGTCGGGGCAGGGCGAAGTGTTTCCTCCAGATGGGAGATTTCCCGCCACTGATGAGGGTCACGAGGAGTCACGAACGACACGCGTCACTGCCGTTCTGCTCATCACCTGCGGGAATCTGTGCGTTTGTGTAACTTCCTCTTCACGTGTGCGCGCGTGTGTGTGTGTGTGTGTGTGTGTGTGTGTGTGTGTGTGTGTGTGTGTGTGTGGTTAACGGTGCTAATGAACTAAAAAAAAGAGAAATAAGTAGCTAGGAGATGGCTCAGATTAGCAGGTTAATGGAATGAAACAGATACGTGATTAATTCCTCTAATTAGAATAATGTTGGAACAGACAGCTGAAAAAAACTTTCCTATCCCTGTAGATCTTCCTCTCGCTTCCCACAGGGAAACAAACAAATGTTTACGGAGTACCAGACGGTTTCAACCACTGTCGAGCAAGATTTCGTCAAACACCACGGGAGAGCAGACTGCAAAGAATGATGTTCTTCCTCTGTGTTGTTCTCCTGTTTTCCAGAACAGATATCTAAACATTCTTAAAATCATGATACATTTAGTTGAGAAGCAAAATGACTGAAGATCATGAAAAAAAATCTTGTTTTTGAAAATTGAAATTCATTCATAAATGAAAGGGAACGAATTGTGAACAAACAAGTGTATTCCCTGATGAAGATTGTATCTTGATGATGTTAAAATTATTTAATTATCTATTTCATTGCGAGTGCAGTGCATTTGCATAGAGACTCCGCCCACACACTCTTCTGATTGGCTGTTTTTTGGATTGATTTGGTTGTAAGTACAGTGCATTTGCACAGAGACTCCGCCCACACTCTCTTCTGATTGGCTGTTTTTTGGATTGATTTGGTTGGGAATGCAGTGCACTTGCAGAGAGACTCCACCCACACTCTCTTCTGATTGGCTGTTTTTTGGATTGATGTGATTGGGAGTGCAGTGCATTTGCACAGAGACTTTGCACAGGGAGTGCACTCTCTTCTGATTGGCTGTTTTTTTGGATTGATTTGGTTGGGAGTGCAGTGCATTTGCACAGAGACTCCACCCACACTCTCTTCTGATTGGCTGTGATTTTGTATTGATTTTGTCGCTTCTGGTGTGGACAGACAATTTGCTTATTTCTGGTATCTTATTGCATCATGTCTGGTTAGAGCACAATGTTAGGGTTACATCTTATTTCAAAATAACAATGTAAACTCTGTTTGTCAGTCAAAATGAGTCTTCCTTGTCTAAGTGGGCGATTCTTGGCCAGAATAAGCAGCAAAGTGAACTAGACCTTACAGCAAGAGTCAAAGGTCTGACTACACGAGACGGCGCTGTGCATGATGCATTAACCGAGGGAGAAAGCAAATCAAACTACCACAGACACAAAGTTTGTGAATCTCTCAAACAGACCAAGACTTGACTAACCAGCATGCCCTGGGCTTTCACATTACAGTATATGTGTGTGTGGACGGAGAAACTGCACAATGTCAAGCAGCACAAACTAATCAGCAGCCTGACATTCATCACAGTCACTGTACCAGAGTGATGTTTTCTCAAGGTTTTTCTGCTGCTATGGAAACATTCTGCTCGTCGGACACATTTTTAACAGCTGCTGTCAGCTTCACGACATTTAGAAAACAAAACAGATTAGTCTGACATATCTAAATATCCCAAAGCTCGTCGCGTCCACTTCTGGGTTCGTCAGAGTCGGATGTGGTTGCATCTGTTCTGTCTTACAAACACACACTGACAGCTCAATAATGTTTGACAGGTGGGCAAACAGAGCATCTGTATTGCTGACTGTGTAACCGCGTTCGCAGATGTCTGACGTAAACCGTCCTGAGCTGAAACAGAGAATGTTTCTCCTTTTGATTTAGACCAAACTTGGGAATAGTTGTACAGATCCTAATGGCCTAGAGGACATAATGTTGCTGAAGAAGTTTACTAATGTAACTGGGTGCCAACCCGTTTAACCCTTAAAAACAAATCACAACATCTTATACTGCATTATAAATTGGACTGGAAGCCAATGGAGGGATGCTAATACAGGTGATATACTTGCATATTTCCAAACCAGCTGCAGGCGTGAGGCATGAGAAACAATACAATACAATGAGTTACAGTAGTCATAATAAAAGCATGCATATCAACTTCCAAATCATTAAAAGACAAAAAAGGCTTCAATTTTGCAATATTCCTTAAGTGGAAGGAACCACTTCTAACCACAGCGTTAATATGCTAATCAAACTTTAAAGTCCCCCTGTGGTGAAAATCCAGCTTTTAATATTGTTCATGTGTCTATGTGGTGTTTTTAATATGCTTTAAGACAAACCATGTGTAAGTTCATAAGTCGACAGCATTGCTGAGTATTTCCTCCTTAAAACTGCAGTGAACCAAAGACAGTCTCAAAAACACGCTTTGAAATCGCTGGTGTTTCTGACGTCACAAACTACCTTGTAACCAATCAGATCAACGTGTGATCATCAACCAGTGGATCTCTGAGCTGAGTGAGTGAGTGGAGGCAGGGATCATTTGCATATCATAGAACCACGCAAACTAAATGAGGCAAGGGTGTCGAGGTACATTCAAGATATTTCAATGCATGAAGAATTTTTTTCAAAGAAAAACGATTTTGGTGATCAAAGATGAGTTTTAAGGGATAAAATGATTGACTACAGGGGGACTATAACTCAGCATCAAAAATAACACCAAGACTCCTTGCTTGATTATGTACCTTGGATTTAAAGAGGCCTAATTGATTAATAATATGTTTGGCCGAACTTGGAGGGCCAAACACTATCACTTCAGTCTTTGATTCATTCAGGTGGAGAAAATTGGCTGCCATCCAATCCTTAATATCATTAAAACAACCAAAAAGGGACTTTAGAGCCAAATTATCCCCCACCTTTATAGGGAGAAAATGTCATAGTGTCATCAGCATATAGATGATAATATACATCGTTTTTTTCTGACAAATATCAGCCAAAGGAAGCATGTAGATGGAAAATAAAACTGGACCCAATATCGATCCTTGAGGAACCCCTCATTTCAGTAAAGCATAAGAGGATGAAAAATGTCCTTATTCCACGGAAAACGTTCTCCGGGAAAGACGCGAGGCAAACCAATTAAGAGCATTTCCTTGAATCCCTGCCCACAGTCCAGAAGAATATTGTGTGCTATAATGTCAAATGCAGCTGTCAAATCAATTAAAACCCCCCAAAAATTAATTCGTAGTCAATTTCACAAAACAATAACAAAGAATCTCCAAGTAACACACATGCAATTTTGAAGTAGAAAAAACAACGTATTTACAATCAAAACATACTCCAATAACTAGAAAAATTATTTTTTTATTGTGAAAAGCAATCAAAAATCCATCCTACGCATCCTCTAGTCTAGTGCACACTTGAAATGAATAAACATGGAAAAATGATAATAGTAAATATCTTCATGCTAACACTTTACAACAAGGTCCGTTTGTTAATGCATTAGCCAACTTTAACTAACAATAAGCACTACATTTGCTACAGTATTTAATCATCATTGTTATTTTTAGTTATTATAGTACATCGTGTTAAACAAAATGAAAATGAGAAATAAGTTTAAGTTATTTCATCTCAGTTATTGCTTATCTTTTGTCCAAGTAATTAAGTAACAACATTGATAACAAACCACAAATAAGCACAATGCAACAGAATTTTTTTTTTAATAGATTGTCAAATAAACCCTAGCATCGTATTCTGGATATATTCACTGAACTCTGATAACCTCCATACAGACGGACACCCACGAAATCAGTGTGCATTATGATGATGTCACTTCCTGGCATATTCGATTGCGCACCATGGCACCAAATTAACAGCGAATCTCATGCTACACTGATTATAGGTACTGAGAGCAGATGGTTCTGCTGGTTCTGGACATATGGGTTATAAAACACCTCGAAATACAGAGGACACAGCGTTTCACTGGGGAAACAAGTGCTGGTACAGAATCACACTTTGGATTTAAAACATTCACACACACACACACACAGATCAGTAGGTTTGGCCGGTTTCCGGAGTCCAGAGCCAGGACTTCAGTAAGTCCAAGATTTGTCTAGAGGGAAATTAATGTGAATAAACAGAAAAAGGCGAGAGTTAGTTACTTCCAGTGTTTGCTCAAGGAATAGGAGGGGAAAAACACATCAAGAATAAATAGTTGTTCATTTAACACTGACATTTGGACACAAAAAAACCTCCACCACAATGCTAGTTTGCCAGGGCATTCTGGGAAGTTACTAGGTAGTTTACTAGGATATTCAGACTTCACAATTCTGTGAACTAAAACTGACTTTATTTCACACAAAGAGACAGAAGAGCTTCAGGATTAGATCAGACTCCTAATATGTAAGATTAACATGTTATCATTGGATATCTTGTGGTGAGAATTAAGTGTCTAAGAAGTGCTTAATATCACTTGATCCTCTTTGTGTTGTGTGAGAAACAGCTGGTAAATCACCACGTAAACTCTGTATTGTTTTACTGTGAGTGCATGTTATAGGAACAGGGTTTCAGATACACACACACACACACACACACACACACACACACACGATAGCACTGAACACCCAAAACAGTCCTCTGAAATCCAGCCGTAAGCCATCGGCTGACATTGTTTTGCGTGCGTGTTTGTGGTTTTGCGGAGAGATAAAAGGTTTACCCTGTCCGTTCGACGGAGTTCATTCTCACGGAAAGATCCCGCTCTGAGCTGAAGGGATTTGGCTTGATGCAGTGCCTGATGGGAGGGACTGCCCCACTTTCAGGCAAAGCCTCATGGGAAAACGAACACTGGGCTTCCACTGCTGTCAACGGTAAACACATTCAGGCCGGCGCTCGACAACCATCAGTGTTTCCATGGAAACAGGCCCGATCTACATGCGATAGAGTCGGGATACGGCTTCTGCTCTTGACCCAGAAACAAACATTCAAAACTGATTAAAACACAAGAGGAGTGTAAGAAAGGAGAGTGGATTTACGCTCTTCAGACTCATAAAAGCTCGTAAAAACAAACGCATGCTAGCTAAGCAACTGTTAACGGCCTTGCGCTGAGGAACGCAGCGTAATCCATCAACAATTTAGACATA
Source organism: Rutilus rutilus (assembly GCF_951802725.1). Classification (NCBI taxonomy): domain Eukaryota; kingdom Metazoa; phylum Chordata; class Actinopteri; order Cypriniformes; family Leuciscidae; genus Rutilus; species Rutilus rutilus. The sequence goes on from NC_140223.1 coordinate 3,150,817, forward strand.
ATCATGTTAGCCGGCCCTCACACCGAGGGTTTAATCTCCACAGTAATGCGTCAATAAAACACTCCGCAGCGACTCAATGTTCCCAAACCACTGCCATTTCCCCCGCCGCACAAGACCAGGCTAATTTTATCTAGCACAACCAACCAGAAAATTGAAATCCGCCATCTTTGCTCACGGGCGCTCGATTCTGCAGCCGGATTGGAGGACTGGGGAAACGCACACTCTTGTGATAACTATCCTGAGATACATTTCATGTGGTTTAGAGAGCTCTTAGAAATTCAGCCACTGATAAAAGACTTGATACGCTGACAAAATATGGAGTAGGATTTAATTGAGTGAAATTTTTCACTCAGTAATTGGTAGTAAAAAAAAAAAAAGACAGTTAAACAACAAATCACTCACTGAATCAAATGTGACATTTTAAAAGTAGAAATAGTAAAACATACTTTTTTTTTATTTACAACTTTGAAAAACTTTTTTTTATGTGTGTGCGCCAAATTAATGAAACTTCACAATGAAACCTTTTAGTTTAGAGCCCCATGAAATCCATTTTATATTTCCCTAAAAAAAAAATGTTTTTGGGGGGGATTCTGTGTTTTATGATTTAATACAAATTTATATAAACTTTAACAATTCAATCAAGCTTTTAAAATGTAATCAAATGAAAATATATCATAAAAAAAAAAAAATTATATATATATATACACATACATGAATGAAAAAATATCTTGGTTGTATGACATTCCTTAGAAATTATATTATTATTATTATTACTTTGAGAAGTGCATTTTAGTATACAGTGGTGATATATTTATGTCATGATTTGATGAAGTTAAACTGAACTTTTATTTTGGCGGGTTGTTCTGAAGATCTTTGTTTTAGTTTCAGTTGCAGTGTGTATTTGATGCTAGTTTTGTAATGTCTAAAGTGGACTTTAGAAATAAAGTGTAAGCAAGTCTTTAGATGAACTACTGCCGCCATGATCAGTAATAACTGTGCATGAACATGTCTATTAAAAGAATTCATGTTTACTGCCGGCATTTTGGTGTCTGAATCAGTGCAACACTGGAGTCAATCCTAAACATTCAAGTCAAATCGTGATATAGACTAGTGTCTGTGAATATTAAACCCTAAAAGGTTTTAAATATGAATTTAACCATTTCATTTGAGAAAAACTTTTGTCATTTCATAAACACACAAACTCAAAGGTTTTCACGGCAACCCGTCAAAATAAAAGTTCGGTTTAACTTGAAGAAATTGTGACAGAAATATCTTAACTGTTGTACAGTAGATTTTAGCTACGTCTCAATGTAATAATAATAATTAAAACTTTATTTTTTAAGGAATAATAAAAAAACTTCTTCCATGTTTTAATTTTAACTGCTCTGTTGTGCAGCACAAAAAAAGTTTAATTTCATATGATTAAAATATAAATTAAATGAATGTTTTATGCCTTCATTTGATTATCAGAAAAAACTGAATTCACAATGCAGATTTTTTTTTTTTTTTTTAACAGAATTTCTGGCTGGAAAAACACTTCATAGAAATAAAATTAAAAAAGAAATAATAATAATAAATTGTTGTTTTTTATTAATTTAATTAATTAGACATGCTTTTTGACTACTTAAATTTAATTTAAACAATATAGTCCACAAAAACATTCAAATGAAAAAAAAAAAAAATAGGGCCCTACCTAAAGATCTAATATGTAAACATTTAGCATGAATATGTACCTTTGAGGAACTAATATGCAGTCTTTAGGGTCGCCTTTTAAAAGAGTGACAGCTTTTGTGTCTTTTCTGAGAGTGTTAACTTTTCAATTCAATTCAATTCAAATGTATTTGTATAGCGCTTTTTTCACAATACATATTGTTTCAAAGCAGCTTTACAGAAAGTGCTAAAATTAAAAGTAGTTAAAATTACAGAGACACACACACACCCACACGAGGGGCTTGAAAGACTGAACCTCAGTGATGTGAAGTGTGAACGAGCAGGTGATCAGTGTGATGAAAAGGCCATGAAAGACGAAGATCTAGCACTTCATCGGCTCTCTTTAAGGTCTTTTCTTACATGTTAAAAATTGATAAGGTAGAAAGCAGCTCCATTAAACCTGCCTAAAGAAAATCAATTTCCCAGACGTATTCAGAGGTGATGCGATCGCTGTGTCTGAGGAGAACGAAGCCGTCGATCCTTTAACTTCACTTTACAGCCGTCACTGATGAAGAAGCGCGCGCTCCTCTCTCACCCGTACATAAATCACACTGACTGTGTGCGGGTTATTTGATTTCAGCAGAGAGAGTGAAACGACACGCAGGCAGAGATCGAGAAGAGTCTATATAAAGCAGCATCATTTAACCTGTTCACACCTGATACCGTTTCATTTGAGGGAATCTTTTATAATCTCATTATCAGATCCAAAATATGTTCAACTTGTTTGTGTGTTCGTCCTCCAGCGAGCGCGTGAGAGCATTCGGGAGCCAGGAGGAGTTTGTGTTGTCTTGGACGGAGCATTTCCATCTCCTTCCGTCGTGTGGGTGTGAGAGAGAGTGTGTGTGTGTGTGTGTGTGTGTGTGTGTGTGTGAGAGAGAGAGAGAGAGAGAGAGAGAGAGAGAGAGTGTATGTGAGTGTGTGAGTATGTGTGTATGTGAGTACGTGAGTGTGTGTGTGTATGTGTGTGTGTGTCCCAGCTTGAGTGACATTAATATGGTTGTTCCATATATATATATATATGCATCTTCAACTTGTCCAGGTCATATTTCAATCTAAAATCTAAAGAAAGAAAAAATGATGTTTTGCATTAAGAAAATAAAGCCTAATTTTAGGACCATAACGATGGTTTGATAATCTTGACAAATAGGCAGATTTTCCTCTAAATTCGCATTATTGTAAATATATATATATATATATATTTTGTAATTAAAACACTCTAATGCTAAAATAATAGAAATAAATAATAATAATAAAAGTAAATGGAAAGAAAAGCCTTTCTAACTGGGCTGAGTGATATGGTGATTATTTATGATATATTCGTGATTTCAAGAAACACCAAAATGATTTCAATGCCATATTACAACAAATATATACATATATTATTGTCTCTCCTGTAACTCAATATACACACACACACACACACACACACACACACACACACACACACACACACACACACTCTCTGAGACGTGAATCCAGTCAATACACCAACAGGCCACAAAACTGCTGGAAAATCAACTTCCACATCAACAGACATCTCATTCCTATGACCTCTAACACACGCACACACACACTAACACACGCACACACTGACACACACACACACACACACACACACACACGCACACACACTAATAAACGCACACACACTCATGCACAAACAAACACTCACACACTCACACACACAAAGACGCACTCTCATGCACACACACACACACACACACACACTCACACACACACACACACACAAAGACGCACTCTCATGCACACACACACTCACACACACACACACACACACACACACACACACACACACACACACACACACACTAAGACGCACTCTCATGCACACACACACACTCACATCTCCTTCCATTAATAATAACGGCCAGTGCAGTGGCTGGGATATCCGTGAACCTACCAACGTCTGTTGCCATGATGTTTGGAATGACTGATCGCAAGAGGAAGAAACTAAGTTTTAGTCGCATAACATCAGTTACTGGAATATATAGTCATTTCGCAATAGTTTTTTATCGATTTTTAGAAAAAAAACTGCAAAAGTTTTGAGCAAATCTGTAATGGAAACGCCTTCTCACGCCTTCATTCATCTGCTGTCTCTGTCGTGTTTTCTGAAGGGAAGATTTCCGTCAGTTCTGGTATCAGAGATGTTGCTCAGTGGCACTAGTGTTACAGGAACTCAACTATGACAGTGTGAATCATCTTCAGGCACAAAACAAACCATCATGGCACATCTCTGGCTCTCGTCTGCTCCTTTACACACACACACACACACACACACACACTTCCACTCGCTGTAAAAGCAGCACACTAACTCTAAACTGAGGCGAGGACTCATACGTGACTGATCTGAAACACTCTCCAGTAGGGCTGCAACTAACGATTATTTTAATAATCGATGAATCTGTCGATTATTTTTCCGATTAATCGATGAACCGGATTAAAAAACAAAATATATGCATTCATTTCCAACCCTTTTTCAAAAGCAGAACTGACAGTGCAAATTCACAGTGCAAAACATCTTCACTCCTTGAACATCCCTGAGCTGTTAAATAAATAATAAAAAATAATAAAAAATAATAAAAAATGGACTAACACAAAAAACATACGCATGTATGCTTTACATCTGCTAAATATATAGACATATACTCAGACTCTCACACTCACAGACGCACACACTCACACACTCAGACGCACACACTCACAGACGCACACACTCACACACTCAGACGCACACACTCACTGACACACACACACTCACAGACACACACACACTCACAAACTCACAGACGCACAAACTCTCACACTCACAGACTCACACACACACACTCACAGACGCGCACACACTCACAAACTCTAACAATCAGACGCACACACTCACAGGCGCACACACTCACACACTCAGACGCACACACTCACAGACGCACACACTCACAGACTCTCACACTCAGACACACACACACTCACAGACGCACACACTCACAGATGCACACACTCACAGACACACACACACACTCACAGACGCACACACTCACAAACTCTCACGCTCACAGACGCACACACTCACAGACAGACACACACACACACACACACACACACTCACAAACTCTAACACTCACAGACGCACAAACTCTCACACTCACAGATTCACACACTCACAGACGCACACACTCACAGACGGACACACTCACACTCACAGACGCACACTCACAGATGCACGCACTCACAGACGCACAAACTCTCACACTCACAGGCACACACTCATAAACTCAGACACACAAACTCTCACACTCACAGACTCACACACTCACAGATGCACACACTCACAAACTCTCACACTCACAGACACACACACTCACAAACTCTCACATTCACAGACGCACACACTCACAAACTCTCACACTCACAGACGCACACACTCACAAACTCTCACATTCACAGACGCACACACTCACAAACTCTCACACTCACAGATGCACACACTCACAGACACACACACTCACAAACTCTCACATTCAGACACACACACAAACTCTCACAAACACATCGCACAAACACTCACAAACTCACACACACACACACACACACCCATCCACACCCAAGTTCACTTGAAGCTTATTCATTAAATGATTACCATCATTGTAGTAAGTGCAAGTTAAGGTTCAATTAAACGCCACATTTAAACACAGCTTAAGATGACCAAGCGCTATAAAAGTACAACACACACAAATATATTTGTCAACACTAACCGATATGGGACAAAGCACAGAATATATACATGACAACAGAATGAAAAATTAATGGGCCAAAAAAGGCAGGTGCATAAAAACATGTATTTAGTCTAGCAAACTATACCACCCCTGCTTTACCACTGTTATTAACGAGCTCACGCTTGTCAAGCTGGATAACGAGTAAACACCAGAAGAGCTGCTGGAGGGACGCTGCGTTCCTCACTTCAAACCGGAACAAAAGCAGGATTCTGTAGTGACTTACTCCTTCCTCCTCATCAAGGACTCCAACATGTGTCTGCTTTAAGTGCTGAATCATCCCCGTGCTGCGCCTGTGCCATGTCGCTTCAGCATATCTAGCAATTAACACACTTTTTCCATTTATTTAGTGTGAAATGCTCCCACACCTTGGATGACTCAGGTCGTCCTGATTTCTCTGCCTCCGCCATGTGTTTCAGAGCAACGTTACGGGTCTCTCCTCGACCTATTTTTGCTCCACGCTCAACTAAATTTTTTATTTTTTTTTTATATACTCAAACATCTCCGTGACTTATTGAGTGGCGTAATAGTCGCGCGACACAACGAATCGATAATGAAATTCGTTGCCAACTCTTTTAATAATCGAATTTTATCGATTCGTTGTTGCAGTCCCACTCTCCAGTAAAAACAGCCACAGTTAAGCACAGGAGACTCAATGTTGCTACGCTAATGACGCAATGCTCTGATTAGCATAAGAATGCCTTGCACAAATATAGAGCAATATAATCTAATTATAATTAATCAACATTTCCCTTACATAACCAACAACCTGGTCACACACACACACTCAAACACACATTAAAACACACATCCTCCCATTAAAACAGCTGGTTTTGTGAAAATTAAACATTTTCATTTCAGAGAATGGCAAATTATTAGGTTATTAAAAAAAAAAAAAAAATCTCTGAAAAGTGTAAATTAAACTCAGAATAGTAGAAAATCTATTGGCCAATTTTACTGTAAAGGTATAGAGAGACCGATAGAAAAGAGAAAGATGGTAATTATAACGTTCTTCTGCTCTCTAAAATTAATGTTAATGTGGACGTTTTAAATCAAGAGCACAAATCTCCGTGTCTCAGCTTAGCTTTAGCGAGTCTGTTTATCTGTCACATCTGATCTAAGAATACTTCATCCCTGCAGGGAGGTGTGCACATACTCATTTAATGGAGCGTGAGAGACCCTGCAAAAGCTCAGATCTGGTCATGTACATGATGAATACGCTCTTTAGCATGAAGCTAGCGCGACGGCTACTCGAGCATTAGCATGCTACAGGTAAATACACTCAAGTAAAGAACGGAAACACTAAATATTCATGCATAGTTTCTTTTAAATCCACAGAAGATGAGCAGGATGAGGTCTTGATGTGACGCTGAACTCAAATAAATGCAGATTTAAAGATGCCCCGTAAACCTATTTTTAAATCTAAAATAAATAAATTAAAGCATCTGATTTCGTGCTGTTTCTAACATATGGCATGCTAACAATAAAATCTTGTCTGTTTTTTTATGCCAAATTATAAAAAGCTTTGCATGTTGTGGATAAGCAGCATATGCTTTTCATATGGCATTTAGCTGTTGGAAATGAAATCTCATTAATAGCATCATTAACATTTGACAGAGCCTTAATTTGACTGTGTCGACTGTAATTACTTACTAAAACAATAAAGTGTCTTTTTAGCAGTAAAACATAATGGTATATGACATATAATACACAGTACTATAATTTATTATAGCATAATATAACATAAAATATGAATAAATAAGATATCAGGATTGATGCTGTGGAATATAATAAAAATTCTGATTCTGCGAGTAAACTGTTAATCGATGTCCTACATAGCGGCTCTAGTTTCTCACATAATAAAATAATTTCAGCTCAAATCAATATTTCATATCCAATTATTTATTAATTTGCATAAGGAGCCGTGTTGTAAAAAGAAAAAAGAAAAATGTACAGTCAGCCAGTTATGATTTCGGCATTAATAACTGTCTGAATGTACATTATCCATCATATATAAATATTTAAGACAGTTATCATTTCTAGCAGGTAATTACATTAGCCACAAATTACATTACCGAAAATATAAAACATAACCTCAGTTGTTTTAAATTGTATTACATGCTGCTAAGTAGCAAATAATACCTCATTATACTTTACCTTGGATTTATGCTGCATGCAAATAACACATTAAGATTATTAACACACCCGTCCCAGACCTACGTAGATCATCTTACATTTCATGAAGTTGATTAATGACGAAGATGAAGCAGAGCAACAGCTCACTGTGTGATGAAGCCTGTAGAATGAACATAAATGCCCCTAAAAATCAACATATCAGGGCAAAAATGAGTTATTATGATATTTATATCATACGATATAGTTAAACAATATCACATGAGCAACGAGCGCAAAATCACACGAGTGCTGTTTTCGTCCTGAATAGCACGAGTGCAGATGTGATACTGATTTTATACAACAGTTCCATAAATAAGAAGTTAATATTGTGTTATATTTTACACACTTTTGCTCAGTTTTGCCAACGGAAATATTACCTGTAAAGCCAGAGCAGAACTGTTTCAATTCTGAATGAATCCGCGTTTTGGGCGAATCAATCGAGTGAACCAATGATTCAATGATTCGTTCATAAAGAGAGCCATTTTCTTCATTCCTGAATGAATCAGCCATTTGAACAAATCACTTGCTCATTTCGACATTTACCGCCATCTTCCAGCAGTTTTAAGTGTCTTATTTAGCGTATCATTTCATTTTTTACATAATTCCATATTAATAAAAAACCCATTAAATGTATAGCTCACTCAAAAATGAATATTATGTCATCATTTTCTCACCCTCATGGTCATTGAAGCCTAAAAGTTTATGTATACAAAAATTATATGTAGAATATAATTAATATATTTTTTTCATATATTTGTCTATTTTGATGGTTTTCTCATTTTACACAATAATGACTTTCTAAGGCAATTTCCAAAATCTAGGGCAATTTCTAAGGCAAGTTTGATTTGTGATTAATTAGATTAATTAATTGGTACATTGTGTAATTACATTAAAACTTTAATCGCTTGATAGCCCTAATATATATATATATATATATATATATATATATTTTTTTTTTCTGTTTCCTGTTATTTTCATGGTTTCTAAGTATGTTTTTTCATGGTTGCTCATTGGTTCATTGATTAACACACACATCTGCTCCTTGTTTTCTTCATTAGTTTGCCCTGTGTGTGAGAGAGTGAGTGTGTGTGTGTGTGTGTGTGTTGTTCAGGTCTTTGTGCCACGTGTTTCTCCTGTTTTGATCTTTGTTGTGGATTATCTTTGCTTTTGTGTAAAATATAAAAGTGCTGCATTTAGATCCTTTCTCCTCCTCGTTCTCGCCCGACCCATCGCGACAATTACAGATCTGATGTAAAGCAATATTAAATTAACACATATCACGAGAGAGTTAAGCTTTCCCAAACTCCTAATGTCCTGTAAATTCCTGCGATCTGCAGTCGGAGTGCGCTGGAAAGCTTTTATGGAGCGCTTTCTATTCCTGGGCATCAGCTCGGATTATTAGCTTAGAGCTATTGAACTGCACCGCACACTTGTCAATGAGATTAGTCTCGATTTTATGTCAAGAGTACAGTGGACCAAAGTGCGGTAAAAGTTCTCTGTAGATGGAATGAAGCGAGAGAGAAAACCTGACTAAACAAAAAGAAAAGGAGCAGTCTGCGCTACATACACTAAGTACAAACAGTGTGAATGTTCCTCACTGCAGTAAGAAACACAAGTCCACCTGAACACTGTGAACCACTTTCACCGGCCGACTGAACATGGTCAGCGCTAATATACAGGCAAACCAACAATTATTCAGACACCAGATATCATTTTTGATATTTTTTACTAGTGTGTGCAGGACACTATAGTTCATTTATGTAAGTGAGGAGAGCAAAATAAAGTAAACTCTGACATATTATACCCAAAAATTCCAGTCAACCAGTCAAATTTGGGACCAAAAATGATTCAGACACTTTGACCTGACCATGTTTTGCTGAAGTGTTTCTTCTTTAATTGCGAATGCTCTTTTTACACACAGACTGAACAAAATGAAGCATTGCTTGGTCATTGGTTGAGCTAAACTGGTATTATCTAATTTTAACAGCTGACAGATATTAAACATAATTCATCTGTGAGACAGTCTAACAGAAGGACGGACAAAACAAGTCAAATATCAACTGAGTTCTGCTCATATTTTATTACCATTTTCTAAACTATAGTGAATAAACTGATAATGTGAGAAATGTTGAAGGTGTCTGAATACATTTTGGTTTGACTGTAGATACAATAAAACTGGGCCACCTTCTGCTGACAGTGTTAAACAGGCCTTTAACCAGCTCTTTCGCCTCTAGACATGTGGCCATCTCTCACGGGTAATGGTTCGGAAAACTAGACGTCTTTAAATGGGAACGGGGCCAAAGTCTTAAGGGCTCGGGAATACGTGTGTCTCTCTCTTTGTTTCAGGGACAGTATTGGATGTATTCCCCGTCCTTGGCCCGTCTCAGATCGGGACGCTGGTTAGCGCTCCACTTAAAAACTCTTTCCTCAGAGTCCTGGCAGCCCATCAGATATTGAAGTCTGAAGTTGACCCTAATTTGCTCATCTTGATCGCTCGCTTGCAAAAACGTAATTAGAATTTAATTAACATTCATCTCGCATCAAACCAGAGCCTCAGAAGCCAGTGCAGGATCTATTGAGACGACTGTCTTTGTCTGGATCGCCTGATGAGTGCAGAACAACATCTATGAACACCTGGACTGAGGAGGAAAACAGGGCCAAGACTTGTGCGTAAAGAGTGAATTAAGTACTGTTACAATAAACTGAAATAAAGAAAGCTATTTTTAACTGTAAAACCAAAGATTGTCAAAAATGGGGGCTTGAAAAACTGTACTGAAAATTAAACAGATAGAACAATAGAAATGACAGACAGACAGACAGATAGACTCTCAGAAAATAAAGTACATAATTGTACCTTTAGGGGTACAATGGCTTGTCACTGGGGCTGTACCCTCAAGGGTACAATATTGTACCTTAACCTTTAAAAGAAACGGTACATATGTACCTTTTAATGCTTTTTGACCCTCAAAAAGATACACATATGTACCTTGAGGCCCAATAATAAGCCCTACGGGGTACGTTAATGTAGATTGTACCTTGGGGGACAGAAATGGACTCCTACACTCTCAGAAAAAAAGGTACAAAAGCTGTCACTGGGACAGTACCCTTCAAAAGGGTTCTAATACGTACCATTTAGGTACTAATATGTACACTTTTGCTACCAATATGTACCTTCGAGGGACTAATATGCACTTTTTAGGTACAAAGGTGTACCTTTTGAAAAGGTACCACCACAGTGACAGCTTTTGTACCTTTTTTTCTGAGAATGTACTGTACCCCTATTTCTGACAGTATAGACAGATAGAGAGAGACAGGCTACTTGTCTCAAGACTCTCCAACATCATGCCAGAATGCAGCCAAATCTGCGAAAGCTTCTTATTTCTCGAACTTAATTGAATCCAATCACTCTGACCCAAAGGTTCTGTTTTCTGTCAGTCCGTCTGTTGTCAATCCTTCTGTTAACACACTGTCTGTTGCCTCAGATGCTCTATGTGAAGGCTTCCTAAGATTTTTTATTAACAAAATCACTAACCTACGACTGTCCCCCCCAGTCTTGACACCTGCTTCTGCTTTTTGGGAAGTTTTTGATCCTATCAACCTCCAGACTCTGAAGGATGTGATCGTCAAGCTCAAACCTCCATTCTGTCCTAATGATATCATTCACCCGAGATCTTTAAGATTAATCATTGATTCGGTTGGGCCAGGTGTGGTATCTCTCATCAACAAGTGCCTCCAAACGGGCTCTGTTCCTGCCAGTCTTAAAGTGGCTACGGTCATTCCTCTACTCAACAATGCTTCACTAGATCCTTCTGTCTTAAAAGAAATTCGGCCTATCTGTCTTACCTTTCATTTATAAGCTATTGGAGAAATTGCGCTGGATCAACTCCAACACTTTTTGTCAAATAATTGTATCTATGAAGTTTTCGATCTGGTTTTAGGCCTGCTCACCGCACTGAGTCCACCCTCCTGAGAGTGCTAAACGATATTTATCTCTCCACTGATTACGGAGATACTGCGGTTCTTGTTCTCTTAGATCTTTCGGCAGCTTTTGATACCATTGACCACCCTACTGTTTTATCTAGACCTGAGTCTTGGGTCGGTCTAAAAGCTTCTGTTCTGACACGGTTTCAGTCGTACCTGTCTGACAGAAAGTGTTTAGTAAAGATGGGTAATTTCTCCAGCTCCATGGCACCTCTGACCTGTGGCCTTGGCTCCTTCTCTATTTTCTCTCTACATGCTACCTCAGGGCGCTATTCTAAAGAAAACACGGTGTATCATTTCATTTTTACGCGGACGACACACACATTTATATTCCAATCAAGAGAAACAACCCTGTCGCGATACATTCTCTTCTGCTATGCTTAGAGGAGGTTAAAGCATGGCTAGCCCAAAATTTCCTCTTTCTAAATGAAGACAAGACTGAGGTAATTGTTTTCGGCCCAAATGGAAACTCTCAGTGTATAAGCCCTGATTTAGAGAGTCTATCGGCTTTTAAATCCCTTCTTAAAGGTGTTCTTGTTGACCAGCCTTTAAAATTTCCTTTAAAACCAACTTCGTTTACTGTCTAAAATCAGAGGCTTTCTCTGGAAATGTTCATGCATTTATAACGTCTCGGCTAGATTACTGCAATTCCTTGTATTGCGGTATATCAAGTTCTCAAATTGCTCGTCTTCAGTTAGTCCAAAATGCTGCGGCCAGACTTATTCATAAGTGTCGCAAATATGCCCACATCTCTCCGATTCTCAGATCTCTTCACTGGCTGCCAGTTCGACAGAGGATAGATTTTAAAATTATACTCTTTGTTTTTAAATCTCTATATAACTTAGCTCCTGTCTATCTCCCTGAACTTGTTCATCCTTACACTCCGTCCAGAAGCCTAAGTTCCTACAAGTCCCTTGCGTTCGACTCGAGCGTAGAGGGGAGCGTTAGCGGTGACAGGGCCTCGACTCTGGAACACCTTCCTCTAGAGGTTAGATCGGCCCCTACCCTGTCCGTCTGTTAAACACCTACCTGTTCTCTTTAGCATATGTATCTCTATTCTTAGGTTGGTTTTACTATTTTATATTTGAGTCTGATACTGTTTTGCCACTCCTGTTTTAAGGTTGCTCTTAGTTTTGCTGCTTTTATAGACAGACAGACAGACAGATCGATCATGTCAATGAATTGCTATACAGTTGCTATGGTATTTTGTGTGGTTGCTAGGGTGTTTCCAGATGGTTGCTAGGTGGCTTCTGTCAGTGAATAGATATGGCTTGCTTCTCTCCTTCATTGTAGATCAGTGGGATTTGTTCACTGTTTTCTGGTCCAGCAGATAGACATGTCTCATCTAAGTAACGGCTCTCTTCACACACATGATCAGTCTATAGTCTCTGCTGAGAGCGACACACACTCACACACATGATTAGTCTATAGTCTCCGCTGAGAGCGACACACACGCACACACACACATGATCAGTCTAGAGTCTCTGCTGAGAACGACACACACACACACATGATCAGTCCATAGTCTCCGCTGAGAGCGACACACACACACACACATGATTAGTCTATAGTCTCCGCTGAGAGCGACACACACGCACACACACACATGATCAGTCTATAGTCTCTGCTGAGAGCGACACACACTCACACACATGATTAGTCTATAGTCTCCGCTGAGAGCGACACACACGCACACACACACATGATCAGTCTAGAGTCTCTGCTGAGAACGACACACACACACACATGATCAGTCCATAGTCTCCGCTGAGAGCGACACACACACACACACACACACACACACACACATGATCAGTCTAGAGTCTCTGCTGAGAACGACACACACACGATCAGTCTATAGTCTCTGCTGAGAGCGACACACACTCACACACATGATCAGAGCGACACACACTCAACACCTTCTCTCCCGACTCCAGGTCATCCGACAGAGGAGAAGGTTCATGCTCTTCCTCTGGCTGTCTTCCTGTGACGTGTTTTCCAGCTTAAAGCAGGCATGCGTTAAAGTGGACCCGATTGACGCTAGATTCTGTTGACATAATAAGCTCCTGACATTTAAATTCTGTGAGCTGTTCCTGCAAGAATCCCGGCGGGAGAGTGAACCTGTTTTCACCTCGAGAGCCCGGGACACTTCAGACCTGCTCTGGAGTCAACCAGGCGAAGTCAGGCGAGCCCAAACCGGATGATGAAGACTCGCCACCGTGACATTTAAGTGTTGCTCTAAATGTGGATGTCATGTGCCGGAATAAACCCGTGTCAGATCGGGTCTTAAAGGGGTACTACACCCCAAAATCAACATGCTGGTGTCCTTTACTCGCCTGAATCTTATTCTTCTGTCAAACATACAAGAATATATTTTGAGAAATGTCTCATGTGTTTTTTGTTTTGTCAATGTAGATCCAAACTAAATTTCATTTTAGAGTGAACAAACCCTTTAACCGGATTAAACCTGCTGTATCATATTTAAAACACAAACAGAATTAGTTTTAATTTGGAATAACATGCACTGATGAATTGGTCACAATATGGTCAGGAAGATGTTTAAAGTAGAGCCCTATGAAATCCATTTTTCTTTTTTTCTTTTAAAAAAAATAATAATAATAATTCTTCTTCTTTTTTTTTTCTGGACTGAAATTGTATTAATCAAAAAAGCAAGTCTATTTGAAATCATGAAACAATTTAACAGCATTTTAAAAAACCATTAGCAAAAATGACATTTTTAGAGCCTTATGAAATAAAAATGTTTTTCTCAAATCCCTTTTTTTTTTTTACGAAATTCTGTTCCATTCCATTTCAATGGTTTAATTACATTTGAATAAACAAAAGCATGTGCAATTAATTGAATTCAGTTTTTATAACAATAGGGCCTTATGAAATTATTATTATTATTTTATTTTTTTTGAAATTCTGTGTTGTGTATTTTAATTTCTCTTTTAATCAAATGAAAAATAACCCTTTTTTTTTTTTTTGGCAAACAAAGTGCTGCACAACAGAGGTTTCCTGCTAAAATGAAAACATGGTAGAAACATTTTGATTATTCCTTAAAGTACGTTTGACAAATTCCGTAACATTCCGCGTTACACAGAAAATGTAATTGTTATGACTGAACTCCGCATTGTGGAAGTGTAGCGACCCTGAGTGTTCTCCTGACCTGATGGTGGCAGTCTGTGGGAGTTTTGAGTCACTCACCCATGCTAATTGCTAATTAAGGAAATGGAGTATATAAGTGCTCTGAGTTTTCATTTGGTTAGCGCTCTCAGTGGGATAGTTTCTCACAGGAGCGGCTCTTAGCATCTCATTGATTTTCTTTCTTATACGTATCTCATATCATGTATCTTTAATATTTTGTTTGTTATTTCTTTGTTTCTTTATTTTCCCTAGACTTATGAGTGGTTATTGTTATATTTGTCAAAGAAAATAAAACATTTTTCATTCATTGATCCCTCTTTTATGTTGCGGCGGGAAACGAGTAACAGGAAATCATAGGGCCCTGATTAAGAAACCAATGCACTCTGACACAAACACTCGCATGAAAACACATTATTGTGAGCGAGTCATGATGACATTTATCTTGCAGAGATCAGGTTTCCTGTTGGTGCCACATTTCCCTCTGAATCTCTCCGTAGTGAAGGCAACATTCCCTCCTGCATCCTGAGTATCTGATCAATATGAGCAGCAGAATCGCTGACGAGAGCGTTTGTGTTTAAGCAGCTGAGAACTGCAGATCTATAGTGATGTGAAACCGGATCTCTTCAAGAGACGTGAACGGAGGCCAGCAGAACGCTTTCTGAGAGGAAGTTCAAAGACATCCACTGCAAACACAAACCGATGAGCTTTTCATTGTTCCAGGGTGAAATCTGCCCGCTGTAAAGAGGACATTTAACACTATTGTACAGTGACAAGAAAAAATCCTACTCGAAATAAATGGGCAGAGAAGTACCATTCAAAAGTTTGGAATAATATATATTTTTTAAATGTTTTTGAAAGAAATCTCTTCTGCTCACGAGGCTGCATTTATTTGATCAAAAATACTGTAAAAATGTAAAAATATTATTACAATTTAAAATAAATGATTTTTATTTGAATGTATTTTGAAATGCAATTTATTCCCGTGATGAAAAGCTGAGTTTCCAGCATCTGAAGCAGTCTTCAGTGTCACATGATCCTTCAGAAATCACTGCTGATTTGCTTCTCAGTTATCACTGATGTTGAATAATTTATAATGGTTCGTATTATCACTATTATCAGTAGCTATGTTTCCATAAAACTATTTTTGTGTGCAGTTTGAGATATTGCAACAACAACAAAAAGTGCTGGATGGAAATGCCAAGATGTGCATAAATTCTAAAAATGTGCATAAAAAAACATATGCACTCAATTTTTATCCGATAAGAAAACATGCGCATAAACTACGATGGAAATGCATTTACCGAATAAATCCACACAAAATCTCATCTCAGGTGACTTTGCCTGAGCAGAGGCTCTGATTGGATAGCTGGACTAACCAGCGGACCAATGGCGTCGCAGCATTTCAAATGTTGGTTTGGTGTTTCTGAAACACCTGAATCAAAGTCTATCATCAGAATGATTTGGTTTAATTCCATTTTTAGTACAGATATTTTGTACCAAATTTCCAACACATGGGATCGAAACGCTGCTTTATTGGCAAATGGTTTATGCGATAGCCCAGTTTTGCACATGAGTTAAATTCGCAACTTTCGATGGAAACATAGCTAATGTTGAAAACAGTTTTAATGTTTAGAGGGGAAATAAAAATGTTTTCAGGATTATTTGATGAATAGAAAACATATGAAGCAAAAACTGTTTTCAACATTGACAATAATCAGAAAAGTCGCAAATCATCATATTATACTGATTTCTGATGGATCATGTGACACTGAAGACTGAAATTACACTGTACTATATATTCACATAGAAAACAGTTGTTTTAAACAATAGCCGTAATAATATCTCACAATTTTTGCTGTATTTTTGATTAAATAAATGCAGCCATGGTGAGCAGAAGAGACTTCTTCCAAAAAAATCTTTATTATTCCAAACTTTTAGTTTCAGCCAGTAGTGTATGTGTTGGTGCAGAAAACACAATATGAGTAGGCCATAGTGACGTTATTGATCCCCAAGGGCACATTCAGGTAGTACCGAATACATTCCAAACTCTAAGATAATAAATCAAAGTGTTTAGGTGAAGCTAATGAACACGGAGAGTAAACAGCGAGGGTGGCAGAGGTCCAACACAGACCACTGATTTAGCCGCCATGCTAATGGCACTGAACACATCTCCTCATCAATCACGCTGTCTGCCGCGGAGGAGGACCGACAAATAGCTGTTCGGTGCTCTCAATCATCGCGGACATGCTGTCTGCTGTCAAATCCTCTACTTAACGTCAGGTTTGAGCCAACAAACAAGAGCTTACAGCTACTGAAATGTGCATCTCCTTCCCAGCACAGATAGCTAATCTCCATCCAGCACATTCTGCGTTATTTCATTATTTTGTGTCTCAGTGATTCCATCCTTTCTCTTTGGCTGCCATTTGCCCTATAAATGGATTTCTAGCTTTTAAGTCGAGCCGCTCTATGCTAATACTCTCCAACCCTTTCAAGCCGCGCTTTCCAAAAAGTAGCGCTTAAGCGCAGTACATTAGGGAGTTTTCTAAATGATCATGTCAGATTAGATCGGCGTGAAAGCGAGTCACATCTTCTACTCGACGCTGTAAATCTTTGGTGATCGTCTCACGTCACACAAGTTGTGAGCACGAACTAAATAAAGCAGATCACTTTCCATATGACACCACAAGAACCATTTTATTGCTAAGATGTTGCTCGTCCATGAAATAATGACATCAAAATGGCCCCTTAACTACTCTATTTATGAGTGATTCATCAGTGCACGTTATTACTTTTCAACCACCTGTCAAATAGATACGCTTTACACAATCCAATAAAATCCTTATAGATTAAATCAAGCCCCAGCATTAATTTCTCATTGAATATCAATTTTGCACCAGATTACAGAAGTCAAGTGGGTTGAAAATTCCATTTCAAGTTGAATTTAAACAGTTATTTCACCATAAAATGAAAATTAAGTCCTAAATGACTCATCCTGGTGTTTTTCTAATACCGTCTGCCCTTCTTTCGTTTTTGGGCCACAAAAGGAGATTTTTTAAATGTCCCGCTCAGGTTCGTCCAAATAATGGCAGTGAATAGCGACCAGCATCAAGCTTTAAAAAAAAGACTCAAAAGTATCACAGAATGATCCCATGCATCATATATTCCAAGTGTTCTGGTGGTTTACTATCGCTTTGGTGAAAAACAAACCGAAATTTAATGTATTATTTAACGAAAATCATGACTTTGAATTTCGCTCCAACTCGCCCATCAAGATCAACAAATACATGAAATACAATCCATGTACTTCTCTGAGGTGAATATATCTAACAATATAAATAACAATATGTAAAAATACTCATAATATTAACAAATGCTGTAGGACTATAGACATACTACTAAAATAATACTAAAAGCAAAGATATAGAGTTGTATTTAAAGTTGATGAGACACTGAGGTCTATGGTTTAATTTCAGACGTTGGTCTCTTGGTAAATCTGAGCCCAGTGTGAGATATTGTTGAGAATCTACTGAAACTCTACAGGAGTTTTCTGAGATGTCAGCCAAAGGTCTCTGAGTAATCTCTTTACTGTCTAGAAGTCACTGTCGTTTGTCTCCTTTTCAAATAAGAACCATCGTAACTTTCTTCAAATGCTTCCAGGAAAGAAGTGTGACAGGTAGGCCTGACTCAAATAAATGCATTTGTGACTTTTTCCGAGAAGCTGTTTACGGACGGACACCGTTTAAGCTCATTAGTTTTCTGTGTAGTTTTTTCTGAATATAATCCAATTAGAGAAACAACAACACCTTAAAATCAATACTACAGAACAACATAAAGCCATCATCTCTCACAACACCATTACTTCTGTTATATCACCATTGCCAAATGACGTCCTCAACACAGCATAATAACATAACACCTCCCGTATCACCACGACAACACCACTGCTTCTGTCCCATCCAGACATGGAGGAACATTCTGGGTCGTGATGCAACTAAAGCCTCCTGGTCCAATTATTGATCATTGCAGGAGTGTATGACAGACAGACAGAACGATGGATGGATGGATGGATGGATGGATGGATGGAGTGATGGATGGATGGATGGATGAAGGGAGGGATGTGGTGGAAGGAAGGATATGGGTAGATGGATGGAGGGAGGGATATGGTGGATGGAGTGAGCGATGGGTGGAGGGAAGGATGGATAGAGGGATGGATGAAGGGAGGGGTGGAGGTAGTGATGGATGGAGGGAGGGATGGATGGATGGATGGAGGGATATGGGTAGATGGATGGATGGATGGATGGATGGATGGATGGATGGGTGGATGGATGGATTGATGGATGGAGGGAGCGATGGGTGGAGGGAAGGATGGATAGAGGGATGGATGAAGGGAGGGATGGAGGGAGGGATGGATGAAGGGAGGGGTGGAGGTAGGGATGGATGGATAGAGGGATGGATAAAGGGAGGGGTGTATGGATGGAGGGATGGATGGAGGGATATGGGTAGATGGATGGATGGATGATGGATGGATGGATGGATGGAGGGATGGATGAAGGGTGGGATGGATGGAGGGAGGGATGGATGAAGGGAGGTATATGGTGGATGGAGGGATATGGGTAGATGGATGGATGAAAGATGGATGGAGGGATGGATGGAGTGATGGATGGATGGATGGATGAAGGGAGGGATGTGGTGGAAGGAAGGATATGGGTAGATGGATGGAGGGAGGGATATGGTGGATGGAGTGAGCGATGGGTGGAGGGAAGGATGGATAGAGGGATGGATGAAGGGAGGGGTGGAGGTAGTGATGGATGGAGGGATGGATGGATGGATGGAGGGATATGGGTAGATGGATGGATGGATGGATGGATGGATGGATGGATGGATGGATGGATGGAGGGAGCGATGGGTGGAGGGAAGGATGGATAGAGGGATGGATGAAGGGAGGGATGGATGAAGGGAGGGGTGGAGGTAGGGATGGATGGATAGAGGGATGGATAAAGGGAGGGGTGTATGGATGGAGGGATGGATGGAGGGATATGGGTAGATGGATGGATGGATGATGGATGGATGGATGGATGGATGGATGGAGGGATGGATGAAGGGTGGGATGGATGGAGGGAGGGATGGATGAAGGGAGGTATATGGTGGATGGAGGGATATGGGTAGATGGATGGATGAAAGATGGATGGAGGGATGGATGGATGTATGATGGAATGGATGGATGGAGGGGTGGAGGGATACGTACAGTATGTATGGAGGGATGTATGATGGGAATGGATAATGACGTATGGATGGATGGATGGATGGATGGATAGACAGAATTATCAACAGAATTATCTGGTCAAAAGGACTGTGCACCAATTTGATTCAGATTCACATTCATGAGCAGAATGAAGAGTGATGTTAAATCCTGAGCCGCGTGACACAGAGCGACACTTCACAAATGTGGACTCAGCTAGAGCCTGATATTGAATTTCCTGACAGGTGCTCTCAAGTCTGAAACCAGCATCGACTGGAGTCTAGACGAGTGCGTTCAGGAGCGAGAGAACTGCTGCTTCTGGACCACAGGCCACATCTAAAGCTGAACATTAAAAACGTATTCATCAAACACAAGCACCTTGGAATTTGTCGCGGGCTGATAAATGGTCTACTTTGCCTGGAAGATAGCGGGCAAACATAATCACCTCAACGATTAGTTTAGCCTTACAAGATCTATAATGTGTTTAAAAAGTTGTTAGGAAACAATAAAAACAAAAGGTTACTTCTGTGCTGTGGCAGCAGTGCTGAAAAATCACCCCGACTGTTAGAGGAACGTGGCGGAGTGGAGATGCAGAATCAGCAGCTGGAAACAAACATCAGCCGGATGAATCTTCAATAATCGCAGATGAGTACCTGATCATTTTTATATTAAAGATACTGTTTTTGGTTTTCTCCAAAGTCCCTTTAAGACAAGTCCTTTCACTCGGCGGCCATCTTTGAAACACCTCTCAGTCATGCAAGGGCAGCTCCCTATCTCTTTGAATGGGGAAACCCATTTGAATTCTCCAAAATCGTTCACCAAGCTTACGATTAAATTTCATATTTGAAATCACCAATGAAATCTGACAACAACTGACTCCTAAATTTAGTTTCTAAACGCTCGAATTATGACAGAAAATGACATTTTTCAGGCTGGGTCGAGCTGTTTCTATAGAAACCGGCAGCCGAGTGACGAAATGACTTAACCAATTGGTGATTGGCTCTTATTTAGAAGGCAGGACTTATTCCGCCATATTGAGCGTTGCACTTTTCCCAATTTAATACAATACAAGTTATGCGTCTTGTGTAATTTTTTTTTTTTTTTTTGCTTGTACATGCATACCTGTTATGTCACCATGTAAGGTCATGAAAATGATCATTGTGATTTCATTTGACCCTCCATCTCTTTCAATAGAGTAGCAAAACCCTTTATTACCCATTATAAGAGTCCATTCCAGCCTGGAAGATGGATTAAAGTAGAATTAGCTTTGCCAGGATTGGTATGGAGGTTCACTCTGATATGAATTTTAATCCTGGATTTGTCAATTTGACATGCAGGTTCTGCCAGGACTGTTACTTTGTGATATAAACGTTAAGCCAGTATTGGTAAATTAGATTTAGAAGGTTTTGCAATGATTTGCTAAACCAGTACGGGTCAATTTAACTCATTTTGGCTTTACTACCAAACCTTAATACATTCACAGCAGAGCATGTCTTTTCACTGTGGATTAACTCTAGGAGATGTGAAGAACGCAAGCTGTTTGCGAAAGGCAATTACAATGGAGACGTAATGAAGAAATTAGTTATACTACAGCAGGCACATGAGTGTCATCAATATCAGTTCACGTACACAAATAACACCAAAATGTGTTCCTACCTATAGAGGGTTTGCATTGACGTCACTTTCCCGACCGAGTGTCAGAAGAGCTGCTGAGTGACTGGATTTAATAGCGGAAACTGTGAAAACGCCAGTAAAACAAACGATTATCAGTTTAAACTAAAGGTTGGACTCGATATAGTGTTCCTTACAACTTACCACAGATCCAGTGATCATGGATATTGACATGCAGCAGGAATCATGTTTCCTCACATTTATATGAGCCTGAT
Source organism: Rutilus rutilus (assembly GCF_951802725.1). Taxonomy (NCBI): domain Eukaryota; kingdom Metazoa; phylum Chordata; class Actinopteri; order Cypriniformes; family Leuciscidae; genus Rutilus; species Rutilus rutilus. The sequence goes on from NC_140223.1 coordinate 3,172,740, forward strand.
TTCAACGCCGGGGAAATACATAAAGCAAATTTGCCTGTTAATATGTTTTATATAAATACATTATAGGTCTAAATCCATGTGATCAGTTATATCAATGTTATATTTATCATCATATCGTCCAGCCCTAAAACTTGTATAGTTTTTTGTCAGTGTTTATTTAAAACCTCCAATTATGCAGAATATACGATGGTAAATATTAAATTATGAGTTGTCAATGCAATATATAACAATACAATATATAGGGTGTGATTTTTACCTCTAAATTCAGCATATTAACACAAAATGATAACTTCAAATCCAGCTTTTTCTGCCTGGATCCAGTTGTTTCTGTGAATTACAGTGATCCATTTGCTTCTCTGTTCTGTAGCTTTCGGCAGTCTGTAAAAATACACCTCAGATTTCTTGTCAAGTCTATTTATACAGTCAATCTCAAAGCTCTTTCCCGGTTTAGATGTGTTTTGTGTGTTTTTCGTGGCATTCACGCTGAAAACAAATGCTGCCGCTCAGTCTTTTTTCCACTCAGCGTGTGTGACCGCAGTTAATCCAGCCGACGGTGACGTCACACGCATATCCTCTATAGCAGGGGTCCCCAACCCCCCGGGCCGCGGACCGGTACCAGTCCGTGGGACATTTGGTACCGGGCCGCACAGAAAGAATAAGTAACTTACCGTATTTTCCGCACTATAAGTAGCTGCGGAGTATAAGTCGCATCAGTCAAAAAATGCGCCATGAAGAAGAAAAAAACATATATAGCCTAAGTCACACTGGACTTTAAGTCGCATTTATTTAGAAATGTATTTCACAAAAAAAAAAAAAAAAAAAAACAATGTTACAGACGGGACAGTTCTCCGTTACGGACGTGAGCGCTCTGAAAGCGACACTAAAAGACTGCTTTAAAACTTTCACAGAGATCTCAAACAGAAAGCACAAAGCCTGTCTTTAATTTTAATTTCGTTTTGTATTAATTGTATCTTAATTTGAATCAATGTTTCATCAACCAATTGTCTGGATTTAATAAATAAGAAGTACATATATTAGAAAATAGGTAATCACGACACGTGAACTGGAGCTCGTCTCATTAATGAACCGAAACTCAGCGTATAAGGTAGCCTACTTGCCTCACAGACATGAGACATATATAGAAAGCTTGAAATGTTCAAAACGAAAGAAAACAGACTGTTCTCTGCTTATGTAATCCGTATGAAATGTGCATTTCTCTCTGGCGCGTTCACTACTGCAAAGATCGCGAGTCAGCATCGTCAACTTCATCTTTCCAGCTGACACTGACATAAAAAAAAAACTGGTTTATTAGTAAACAATTAAAATGTCTCCTGCTATATTTTACATATTCATAATCATTAATTTTACCTGTTCATTGTGACAGCTTTTAGGTGCTTTATTGGCAGCGCCACCCTTACATGTTACATGAACGCATCAGCACCGAAAACATGGAGATTTTTTTCTTTTGGGGGCATTTTGTTTGTGTTCAGGCTTTCTCAGTTGTCTTTATGCGCGATGTTACGAGGACGCTGCTAATAAAGTTGCGAGTAGGCCTACACATTGGATTCACGTTTATTATTATATTTAACAAATACCCCAGTTTTTATGCTGGTCGTATCATTTTATTTTGTTGTATTTATCCGCCACACCTTAAAGTGAAAAGTCCGTGAAAATATTGTCTGATATTAAACCGGTCCGTGGCGCAAAAAAGATTGGGGACCACTGCTCTATAGCAAAGCGTTGGGGGTTGGTTATACTTTTCCCAGTCAGATTTCACAGGTGTGAAACCGCTTTGACACCTGCTCCAGTGTGAACACACATGAACTAGTATCAGTCAGTCTGATTGTAAAGCGAGTTTGAGCCGGAGTAACCCTGGAGGAGCTCATGAGGCGTCAGGGACAGATGGAGGTTGAGCCGGACTTACACACTCGCCAAACACACCGACCCGTGAGAGAACAGACAACCGTCTGCATGTAGGACACTTTATGCATATCATCTGCCACTCGTTCTCATCCCTAAATGACTTAAATTTAGAGACGCTTTCGATGCAAATGAGGAATGTAATTAATATTCCTTAAAACAAGAGCTCTTGAGTAATAATTTGGGTTTCATGGGAATTAATTGAAGGATATGCTGCTAATTCACTTCTCGAGCGCCTGGGTTTATAATGCGATGAAGGGATGAAAGAATGAGTGAAAGCTCTGAAGAGGTGGAGGTGTCTCATCTTCTGAGGATGAACCTGAACTGACCCCAAACCAGCGCCTTCATAACAATAAAACTGAAAATTAAATTGTGTGTGTCGCAGGAGAACTGTCATTTTCTTTTCATTACTTCTGTCTGTCGTGATGTTTTCCTTCAGTCTCATTAGCAGGCAGGTTCGACTCTCGCTGTGACTTTATGATGTTATTCGGGCCGTGTCAGATATATAATAATATAATAATCCTGGTTCATTACTTCAGGAGGGGTTTGTCCTCTATCATCTAATGGTGCTACACAATCCTTCCTCGGTTCCCGTCTCTCACTCTCTCTCTCTCACTCTTGCTCCATTTCCACCAAAATGAGCTAGTGAAATTATCTCAAAATCTGTCTGACATAAGAAGGGATGTCAATATACATTTTTATTGTATTCATCACATTTAGCCCCTTTTTAAACGTGCACTACGGAGGATTTTCTGAGTAAAAAAGAACAAAATTCCATTATTAAGCCAATACACAAATTTACTACAGTAAGCATACAACGAATTATATTTCACGTCAAATTTGGCAGGAAATTTCATATAAAGAAATCAGCTACTATCGGTATGTGAGAAACTTTCCTAAACAAATATATTGAGTATGCCTTCTTCTAACCGTCAGTGTGTGTACAATGACAGATCGAGTATATATACACGTCAAACCGTCAGATTCATCCTGCATCTTATGTTTCAACCTCTGAAAGCGACTGAGAAGCCAAAGTGAAAGAGAAAACTAAACAACAGACAGCGGAAATTAATCCAACAGTGCTCACTCACAAAACAACTACTGACTCTATCTATCTATCTATCTATCTATCTTGGTTTGATTTATAAATAAATGATCCATTAAGAGGGTCTGTCTCCATCATTTACTGTTAAACAGCTGCTTGGCAAGGGACCTGTGTGTGTGTGTGTGTGTGTGTGTGTGTGTGTGTGTGTGTGTGGAATAGTTACAATCGCTGAACACGTTTACATGTATACCAGTACACTGATAACACACGAAAATGTTCTTACTGATATCACCTGTTGTCTGAGTTAACATGCAAACCAATAACCCGACAACACAAGTAAACCGCATGTACAAGAGTCTATTAACAAATCAGGTTATTTTCCGATAGTGACGTCAAAACTTAATATCTGACTCCGAGTATTTAATTTGTTTTGTCGTTTGGGATGTTAAATAAAGCATTAAAAACCAAAGGATTGTTGCAACATGTCAGCGGGAATCTTACGGCTCATATATTCTCCTCTCACACCAGTACAGATGCAGAGTGTTGACTGAACCACTCCTGCTTCTGCTGGGCGAGATGAGAGCACTTTTAGCATTTTTGGGGTCAACAAAGAGTGAGTTTGCGATATATTTCCTCACTCCTTACTGCAAAACGCTCGCTCTGAATGCACTTAAATCCACAGTAAGAACATGTTCCTGTCACATATCACATACACACTTCAATAAGCCGGCAGAAAGCAGTTTAATGCGTTTACGTGCCGGGAGAAATCGGCGTAAAGGGCAAAAATGTAGCCGTGTCGACCGCTTTATGCTTAAGGCGAGACACTACAGGTGTCACCATGAATAGATATCACCATGAAACTTCCTCAGTTGATTACTTACACAAGTATATTAAAAAAAAGTATTACAAGTTTTAGAAATTTGTATGTTTAATTATGCAAATTAGGCATTATCTCATTAAATATGCACGATTTTGCATATATTTTCGGTAGATAGATCTGAACATATGATAAAGCCAGGTGCAAAATTAGTTTTTCATTTTGTTTACACACAAGATGAAGAGAAATTTCAGAGGGATTTCAGGATAAATGCTTTCATTACCTAGGAAATCAAAATATACTGTCCATAGCCTTAAAAAATCGATTTTCGCCATATTTTTTTGATTAAAATGTCACATAAATCAGGCCAGGAATGATTTATTAACAAATCCCTCTGAGAATATCTTCAGAATACTGCTAAGTGTATAACTGGAGAGTTTGGTGTACATAGGCTGAGATGCTTGTACTGGAGAATGAAAAAAAACTCATTTTGAGAAAACGGCAGTTAAAGATTTAAACAGCTCTAAATGAGATTTCGTCGTTAGCTTTAAATCCCCCTTTGGACATTCACGATTGGTTACTGATAGAAAGGAAATGCCCATATTTGGGTTACATAGCGTTGTGCAGGAGACTCAGAGCTTTACAACGAGACCGGTCATGACAGACGTCAGTAAACAGATGGATCTCGGCGTGTCGCGCTGGAATGCTAACTTCTTGGTAAAATCGGGAGAAACTTACCGCCGCAAGTAAACAAAATGTAATAAAATAAACATCTTAATGTATATTTTCAACGTTTTCTTTATAGCAGCTTGAAATAACACATATTGAAGGAGTAAACTAGCCCAAAATCTCAAAACTGACCACTGCAAGAAAAATCGTCCGTGTCTCGCCTTAAGCCGTTTATGACTTTACTCCGATAAAGGAAAACATGTTATCGCGTTTACATGATCACATGCATTATCTGCTTATTTAGCATAGACAGGTTAAGAATGTGCATGTAAACACAATCAGTTTCAAATGTTCTAATCAGATTTTAGAATTTTTAGCAGTTAAAATGTCATTAAAATGCATTAAACGTGTTGAACGGCCAACAAACTCCAACCTTCTGACGACGGCTGTATAATATGAACATATTTAATTGATTGCATGGTGATGCTTTCCCTTTGACAGACCTAGTTACTAAATAACCAGTTTTGCAAACATACCTTGCTCATCGTGGTTTTGAGTTCACATTTTTCCATCCTAACCCAGTGTAATTGAACCCACCACGACGGAAACACCAGCTCACGGTCATGGGGAACGGTTCTCTCTCTGTCGCCCCCTTGGGCTTCAGGCTTTGCTGCGGGAAATAGACGTGTGTCAAGGCGAACGCGAGCTGTTTTTCATCCCTTCACGCTGATTTCCACATGAATGGCATCTTTGACAGGCATGACACACCCTGCGGATTGAAGAGGCTCATGGACAGATTGGTCCTCGCTGTAAACCGCCAAACCCTGACAGCACAACAGTCACGTGACTCCACAGTTTCTCCGCATCTCAGTTTCTCCTTATTGGTCTGAAGATCCTGTAGTGCAGGGTGATATGACAGCTTATATACTGTTCAACAGTGTGCATGTCAACCTGAGGTGATTACGCCACACCGTTTATAACACGGTGTGCATTTGCACTGCTTTACATTAAACAACATAGAGTAATGCTAAAAATAAATATAATTATAAAGTATTTGCAATATTGCATTGCATGAGATAAAGTAGTTAGTTATCCACAAACAGTCATTAATAGATGATTAAAATATAAACCATTATTGCATTAAATTTACAGCAAACACATCTAGTATACAGTCAAACCCAAAAATGATTCAGACACCATATATAGCCAAACTTTTGATATTTTTTTACTAGAGGGTGCAGGACACTATAGTTCATTAATGTACTGTAAGTGAGGATGGCAAGGTGTCTGAATAAATTTTGGTTTGACTGTAGTGTTCCAGTACTTTCTGACATGAGATCCCGCCCACCACCACCTCTAAGCCAATCACAGGAGATCTGTCAGACGTCTGTAACGCGTGACCGATCCGTCGCATCAAGAGGCGAAGCTCGTGCCCCGTTCAACAGCGCTTTTCAAAAGTGTTCATCTGCAAACAGCTCATCAATTTCTGTGGCTTTCTTCCATCTTAATTAGATGTGCGCTCTGCCAGCGCCTCAGGAAAAACTCAGAAGTGTGTCCCGCAGAAGTTTTAAATTATTCCTGAAGAGAGGAACCTCTGATGCAGAACATGTAGCTTCCCTCGGCGTCCGCGACAGGGACTGACAGCACGCGGGTTATCAACCCACTGCAGACTTCTGTTCAAGCCATGGGGGAATTTGAAAAGCATGCGCTCAGAATATGGAAAAGGCCTCGGCTATCTGTCTCTGCAAAACAACTGTTCACCCGCCACGATTAAGACGGAAGTGCGGTAAACGGCTGGCGGCCATCTGATCCCTCTCTGTCAAACTGCTCTCCATATGCTATTACACGGCTAATGCTGCATGCTAACGCAGGCCGCGGGATTTATCTGATATTATCTCACTCTTATCCGCCGCTAAAAGCGATTTTCACCCTTGCACAAAGAAGCTTATAGTGTTCTCTGATACATCATCAGCCAATAACCAACACAGATAAACGCCTCGCCTTTAGACAGAAACACGAATATAAAAGACTCTAATCGCTGAATTATGACCTCTACTTCAAACCAGACCAGGGAAAATAACTCATGTGCTTCACTGTGTCCAACATACCAAATATCATGCCAAACAAATGTTTCTTTTAAGGTGTTTTGATTGAATCTTCAAGAAGAGACTATTTGCAAATCACTAAACGACTGGTGGAATTAGTGTGTGTGTGTGTGTGTGTGTGTGAGTCAACTACTGCTAGTGATTTCAACAAAACATGGAAATATAGAGGCGATAGTTGTGATATTCTTGAGATAAATGAAAATCTGCATTCTGCTCAAGTTAATGCCGGATGAATAGAATACAATTTAGAATTACATTTTTAATGTTTTTTTTTTTTTTTTGCAGCACATTTATTATGTTTAATCTCTAATCTACGATGTAACACCATCCAATCATTGCACTCAAACCCAGAGGATGAGACACGTTTATTTTTTTCGAATAATCAAATTTGGCCTTAAAATATTCCTTTATTTGAACAGCTTCAATTTGACGATTGTAAGTGCATGAAAGCAATGTATATATTGTTGTTGTTTAATGTGTAGTCTATAGAGGATATGCGCGTGACGTCACCGTCGGCTGGATTAACCGCATTTGTTTTCAACGTGAATGCCACGAAAAACACACAAAACACATCTAAACCGGGAAAGAGCTTTGAGATTGACCGTATAAATAGACTTGACAAGAAATCTGAGGTGTATTTTTACAGACTGCCGAAAGCTACAGAACAGAGAAGCAAATGGATCACTGTAATTCACAGAAACAACTGGATCCAGGCAGAAAAAGCTGGATTTGAAGTTATCATTGTGCGTTAATATGCTGAATTTAGGGGTAAAAATCACACCCTATATATTGTATTGTTATATATTGCATTGACAACTCATCAATTCATATTTACCATCATATATTCTGCATAATTGGATGTTTTTAAATAAACACTGACAAAAAAACTATACAAGTTTTAGGGCTGGACGATATGATGATAAATATAACATTGATATAACTGATCACATGGATTTAAACCTATTGTATTTATATAAAACATATTAACAGGCAAATTTGCTTTATGTATTTCCCCGGCGTTGAAATCAGGCTCATATAAATGTGAAGAAACATGATTCCTGCTGCATGTCAATATCCATGATCACTGGATCTGTGGTAAGTTGTAAGGAACACTATATCGAGTCCAACCTTTAGTTTAAACTGATAATCGTTTGTTTTACTGGCGTTTTCACAGTTTGCGCTATTAAATCCAGTCACTCAGCAGCTCTTCTGACACTCGGTCGGGAAAGTGACGTCAATGCAAACCCTCTACTGGATGTATAACCTTGTCTAATTCTAATTGTCTTTTAATGTTAGATATTGTTTGCATTATATTCTTGCACATCAGGTGATCAGACCCTAACGTAATGCATACTCTTTAAAGTATAAACCTTTAAATCAGGAAATATGCGCCAGAATAACATGACACCATTATTTTATCATATCTAATGACTGTAGACTATCTGTGATGAACTGTACATCAATAAATCACAACAATCCCGTGCTACGCTCACTGTCATTGATACAAGCTACAGCGCAGGTTAATTTACGCTACTATTTGACGCTTCCGCTTTTCGCACGCAGAAGTGTGATGAAGTCCCTCTAAATATGAGAGAATAGTTTCTATATTAGTGTGAATTTTCTTTTCAAATCATCAGTTCATGTGCTGTAATGATTCAGGTGCTCATTAAGATGTGATCTAACATCCGTCTGACACCAGATAAAAAAAAACAACCCTGCTTAATTAGACCAAACCTGAGAGAAATACAAGCCTGCACTGACACAAGCTAACCAGCAACTCCATTAGCGCTGCTGACAGTCTCTATGATACACAAACGCTCAGTTATTTCACACACATACACACTTACATAAGGCGGTAGACATGGCAAAAACACGCCGTGTCTGAGTGAAACATGATCAGCGTTATTAAGCCCAGCGGCTGTTTGCGTAACCGCGACTAGAACAGAATTATTATCTTTTCCATAACCAGCCCAGAGCATTCTACTTATCATTAGACTAAATCTAATATGCACGCCGGTGAATGGGATAATCCATATCATCAGCATAAACCATTTACTACCTACAGTGCATCACCCGTCCTGTGAGGATCCAGACACAGGACGGGGACCAAAGCATTGCTCAGATCGCCAAGAGCTGTTTCTATCCGCATGAATTAAACATTCAGGCCGTAATCCAGCTGTCACTAATCACAATTTCAGTGTGTGTGTGTGTGTGTGTGTGTTGCATTTGAGAGCTCAAGATGTGCAGAACGTGGATTAGTTGGATCTTCTGGAGTCTCGCGTCGCAGCTGTAGAATCGGTGAATTCATCTGTTTCGCTTCTGAACAGGCAACCAATCACAATCAAGCCCTACGTCATGTGATCGTTACTCTTTGAAATTCGGTGGCGGCTGAACAAATGGCACATTTCATCAGGCTTCTGTTTACATGGTAATTATGGTATTACAATAATAGAGCCCTCACACATCATTTCTC
>NC_140223.1:3186768-3271768 GCF_951802725.1 Rutilus rutilus
GAACACAACACTGCTTTCTGTGTGTGTGTGTGTGTGTGTGTAGTGTGCGAGAGGACGAGGGGTGGATTTGCACACGTGCCAATAGCGGATTTTCACCTGCCGATTCCACATGCTTTACCTGCACATAGTTTAGAAAATGCTTCGAAATGAGTCAGAGCCAGGAGTTATTAACGTTATCAAAACAAACTGTTTACCGCACGATCACTCTGCATTGTCACTCCCCATGGTTTAACGGTAACACTTTACAATAAGGTTCATTAGTCAATATTAGTTAGTTAACATGAACTAATAATGAACAATACTTCTACAGCATTGATTAATCTTAGTAAATATGAATTTCAACATTTACTAATACATTATTAAAATCAAAGGTTGTATTTGATTGAATTAGTTGATTGCATTAAGGTTTCATTATTAATGCACTGAACAAACAATGAACAGCTGTATTTTTTATTAACTAACATTAACAAAGATTAACTAATACAGTAACAAATTAATTGCTCATTGTTAGTTAATACATTAACTATTTTTAACTAATGAACCTTATTGTAAAGTGTCACTGCTAGTAAAACCATAGTAACTACAAAATGAATCATGGCTTTCTTTCTTTCTTTCTTTCTTTCTTTCTTTCTTTCTTTCTTTCTTTCTTTCTTTCTTTCTTTCTTTCTTTCTTTCTTTCTTTCTTTCTTTCTTTCTTTTTTCTATATAGCACAATTCATTGCAACTGCTGTTGCACCAATGTGCTTTCCAGAGATAATAAAATATAAATAAATACATAGACAACACAAAAACAACATAAAACAACAACAACAGAGAATTTTGACTCAACGCCCAGAGGAATTAAAAGCCTGAGTTAATAGATGAGTTTTTAACAATGATTTAAAACTCTAAATAGTCTGAGCCAATCTGATGTGAGCGAGTGACAAATTCCAAAGTTTCCAAAATTCCAATGGTTTTACTGCAATATCCAATGTTTAACCATGGTTTTTGTAATAAAACAATAGTAACTAAATGTGTTTTTTTGTCGTAAAACCATAGTAACTACAAAATGAACCATGGTTTTACTACAGTAACAATTATTTATCAAGTTTTTGTAGAAAACCATAATAACTGCAAAATTGACCACTGTTTTACTATAGTATCTATATATAAACTACGGATTTAATGATTTCCTACTCTTAAAAACTAAGGCTGTCAATAGATTAATCATAATTAATCTCATGATTTCTGAAAATGAAACCATAATCAAGTCAAATTTGGCAAATGTGTTAATTTTTTGTCAGTTATTACACAAATAACATTATAAAACACAGCTTTGATCACAGGAATACATTGCATTTTAAAAATGAAAAAAAATATTTTAAACTGTAGCAATGTTCCACAGTATTACTTTTTTCTGTATACTTTTGATCACATTAATGAAGCCTGGGTAAGCAGAAGAGACTTTCAAAAACATTGAAACAAATATATAAAGTATATATTGTGACAGTTTATTTGGATCATAGCGTATGTACTATTTGTCATACAAACTAAATGATAACTATTTATTATTTAAAAAAATGTTTTAGCCTAATGGACTATTACGTAAAAAGGGGGATGGGGCTAGTTGTCACACTTCTCTGGGTAGGATTGGGGTATAAAGCCCATATTTATGGACATAAACCTTAAAGTCATGTCAGTGGAAAATCGGTGACAACATGCACCCATATGAAAAAACATGGAAGCTTTGTTTCCGCCACAGAATAATGCATATTAAAAGATAATTGCAACTTTTTATCTCACAATTGCGAGTTTACATTTTTTTTTTTTTTTTTTTCAGAATAGCGAGATGTACACTTGCAATTGTGAGAGAAAAAAAAGCCTGAATTGAGTGATATAAAGTAGTAATTATGTGTTATAAAGCCAAAATTGTGAGATATAAACACGCAATTGTGAGAAATAAAGTCGGAATTGCAAATTTATAATTGAAAGTTTATATCTCACAATTCTGACTTCTTTTCTTGCAATTGCAATGCCATTCTGACTTTATAACACACAATTCTGACTTTATATCATGCAATTCTGACTTTTTCTCACAATTACGAGTTTATATCACGCAATTCAGACTTTTTCTCGCAATTGCATGTTTATGTCTCGCAATTCTGACTTAAGATCTCACAATTCTGACTTTTTCTCGCAGTTGCGAGTTTCTCGCAATTCTGACTTCTCAAAATTGTGAGATAAAAAGTCGCAATGACCTTTATAATTGTTTATTCTGTGGCGGAAACAAGCTTTCATAGGAAGCCGTTATATGGGGTAAGTTGTCACAATGGGAGTCTGCCATTAAATAGCATTCAGCCTAGATATTTGTAATGGATTTTCAATCAATTTAAACATCAACTCCGTCACCCAAACTGTAAAATAAAAATGTTACCACCCTGCATATGCTGACTACACTAACACTGAACAATAAATCTGCAATATTTTGCATATTAAGTTACTGCTGTCTGTCAGTAGAAATGCAGTTTAAAGCAATGTGTCTTTGGAAAAGGGGGTCACGTGTGTAGTGTCCTCATGATATGAGCACATTCATTTGTGCTCCACGGTTCTCTGCTCTCTAAACCTGAAGCCTGAGCGAGACGTGAGCGAGTTTTTTAATGAAAGCTTCCCTCCACTTCAAAGACGGCTGCAGAGACGCTGCTACTGCTTAATATTACATAAAAACTCATATAGAAGAGTTAAGGCCGTGTACATGATGAGCTGAAGTGAAAAAGTATTAAAACACTTGTGCTAAAACTAGTTGTATAAAGGATTATAAAAATATATAACTAGTTTATAAACGCTAGTGTTGCTTTATAAAACATTACACTTTACTTGGGTTTACTTAATAGTTTAATGTAAATGACAAAGATGCATTAGCCAAAGCAACATTTCTCATTTTCATTTCGGTAACTTGAAGCACAAATATAACGAAAATGATTTTTTATTTTTTTTTCAACATGCATGGTTTTGTTATAAATGATAATCAATTACAAAATTGTGCAATGCATGCATTTTCATTGACAATTCGAAGCATTTTGATGCATGCATGCATTTTACACCCATATTTCTGTTGTTCCTGCAGCGCTAAAATCAGGCAAGGAGCTGAAAATTGCATTGCGGTGTTGAGAACAGAACGCAGGAGGTGTGGGAGATTTTGCTGAGTTTTGTGGCTAATGCAGAAACACGCTGTTCTCCCGTCACTCAAACGCCACAGGGATTCACAGATGTGTAGACATATCTAGGCCTCACACGGGGCCGGAGAGTGGGAAAGAGATGAGGTGGGGATATACAGGGAGGACATGCATGTGATGGAACAGAGGAAGAAAAGAGCAAGCATTAGGTTGCGTTTGCTGAAATGTTTCAGCTCTAAGACTCTTTTCAGAAATATGGCATTACAGAAATGTGTGAATAGTTCACAGCTGGGTCACCAGACAATGAACATCAGCGATAAATGACCTTCATACAGCGAGGACCGAAAGCCGGAAACCACCTGGATATGAACAGAAAGGTTCATGAAATAAAATCAAGGGAATAGACTTGAGACTCTGCATCGCCAAACACTCTTTGCTTCGTAATTGTCGAATTTTGCAAACACTGTTATTGAACTGAACTGAATCAACATTAAACTTATTCGAGCTGAATAATGGCACTATTGTCTGATTTACAACATAAATTAAATGTCTCATATTTGATGAAGTTTGATTCATTGATTTTGTTGTTTATTACTGTGAATCTGTACGGTATTAACCATTTGGATTTGCTTCCGAATTCAAACGCACGAGTTGTTCTTTGAAACATCTGGAATGCAAATTCAATCTGAAAATCAGGTTCAATCTTCAATTCAACGTTACTCAAAATGATCATATCATTTTTTACAGAAAAAATTGCATTTTCACTAGTGGTCTCAGAATACGGACTCCACTATATTTAATATATATATTTAATATTTCCTCTTTGCCGCCATCTCTGTTTGCAGTTTACATTTACATTTATGCATTTGGCAGATGCTTTTATCCAAAGTGGCTTACATTGTATTTCAAGCTACACATTTTACATTCTTATCAGTTCTTGCTTTCCCTGGGAATCGAACCCTGACTTTGGCATTGCAAGCGCCAACGCTCCACTGTTTGAGCTACAAGAAAGCAGTTATTTGCAACTTTACGTGGGTTGCGCCTCGGCTCGGCACAGCGCGGACGAATCCGATGTTTTGAGGAGAATGCGCGGCTGTCAGTCGGTGTGGATCCTGGCATTCGCAATCACAGACTCTACTTTTTGGAAGTATGACCAACATAAGAATTTTCACCGGAAAATGTCGTCTGAACAAGTAACATCCACTTTTGTTCTGACCAACTAAGGGAAAAAAAGCATTGCAGTAAATCGCGCCGATTAAATCTAACGATCTCTTATCATATAGCGTCAAACCGTGCAAATTATACTTTGTTCTCAAATTGTTAATGTTAACAACATCAGCATTGCGTGACTACATTTAATGTGTATTAGGGCCACCTGTAGTTCAGTGCTCCGTAACTGTATGAATTAAGCGAACAAGTGCGCTAGCGTTACATAATTGAACCAATGAAATGTCTTACCTGTCCAGCAGAAGAAACACGGAGTTCACGCCACCTTTCAAAAGCCCTTCCGATATTATCCGTGTTTTCGCATGGGCCGTTGCTGTCTCTTTTTTCTCCGAAGTCCGAAGTCTTTCGCGTTTCACAACGGAGTGAATCTCCAGTTGGTGATTGTCGTTTGAACCTTTCTGGATCTGCCATCAAATTGATAAGTTTAATTATATCAAGTGCCGTGAGAAAAGGCTATAAATCTCCAACATCCTCACACTCATAGCCTACTAGCCGAGACTCTTCTTAATGTGTACAGATGGACGCAAAGACATGCTAGAATTTCCCGCGGAAATCCACCAGTACCACTGGAATTAAATACAGTAATACAAGCTTACCATTTTGAATCGAGCTACGGCAAGCAGATAGTTTTGAACACTGGCTGGTTATGTACTTGCTCAAAAATTTATTTTTAACCCAAAAAAGTTACGGACTGCAGCTTTTAACACATACCACAAATGCTCAAGAAGATAAATGTTCTTTATCAAAGCCAGAGAGGATGTCACTGCAGAACGAACTAACTAAACACAACAAATAAATGTGGCATATCTAAAGGAGTATAAGGAGTCTTTGTGAAGCTGTTTTATAATGTCAGCACCATGGAGAGTTCCCTTTCTCGCCGTCAGGACCTTGGACAGCGGAAGTTCAAAACACAGACAATACATTCATTTCAATGGCAGATTCTACTCAATAATAGTTTAGTATAATAATAGCCCTTCTTTAGAGCTATAGAAAATCAGGCCAGCATTCAGATTCTTAGACAAAAGCAGAACTTTCCTAACCTGAATGGAAGTCAAGGTCTTGTTAAACGCACATTACTCACACTTACTGACACATTCTCAGTTCATTTTGTTAGATTTTGTCTTCTAAACAAACTTTAACTGTGCATATACCTTTACTATGAAACGCAAAATAAGACAGATATTAGGAATTCAATGCACCATTATAAATATAAAATGACTTTGTTCTTCTCCCATACATACATTATACAGACCCTTTCCAAAAAAATTAGAATATCATGGAAAAGTTTATTTATTTCCATAATTCCATTCAAAACGTTAAACTTCCATAGATTATAGATTCAGGGCCCACAACTTAAACGATTTCAAGTATTTAGTTGTTTATTTGTACATAATTTGGGCTTCCAGCTCATAAACCCACGAAAACAGGATTTAAAAAAATTAGAATATTACATGAAATCACACAGTGATACCATGGTCATTGAACCAGGCTTAGGTTATTTTGGCAGTGTGGGCAGGTGCAAATCCTGCTGGAAAATGAAGGAAGCATATATATATATATATATATATATATATATATATATATATATATATATATATGTATATATATATATATATGTATATATATATATATATATATATTTATATATATATATATATGTATATATATATATATATGTATATATATTATATTATATATATATATATATTTATATATATATATATGTATATATATATATATATATATATATATAATATATGTATGTATATATATATATATATATATATATATTATATATATATATATATATATATATATATATATATATATATGTATGTATATATATATATATATATATATATATATATATATATATATATATGTATGTATATATATATATATATATATGTATGTATATATATATATATATATATATATATATATATATATATATGTATGTATATAATATATATATATATATATATATATACATATATACACATTGCTTAACGTGCAATGTGTATATTGCTTATATTAATTATATAAGCAATGTAATTTGTTATATTGCTATAACAATATAGCAGATCTCTGCTGTATTATTGTTTATATCATCATAAAATGTAAACTATAGTGTATCACACATCTCTATAAATAAAATTGGATATATAATAAGTGCAACTTTGTTCTCTTACATGCAGTATACTTGCGTAAGGCCAATATATTATCTATATATCCTATATTATCGCCTAGCTCTTTATATAAAGTTGGATATATAAGTACTTTCAACTTTATTCACATGATTACATTATACTCAGTTAAATCAAATATCAAATCTCACCTCCCTGATTGCTTGTATCATCATAAATGTAACTATATTATTGCCCAGATCTAGTATGATATATGCGAGTGTAAGGAATGAGGATTGTAAGATATTACAAACATTAAAATCATGATGGTCTGTAAAGCTGCCTTGAAAGAATGTGTGTTATGAAAAGCGCTATATAAATACATCTGACCTGAATTGGCTTGATAACGTATGCACTATATTCCGAGTCTTCGAAACTAACTTTGTGGGACAAAAGTATCTGTGAAATCTCATTTCATGCTTGAGCATAAACAGACATGCCATGGGTTCAAACTAAACAATATCAGCCTGATTTTATCGTTTGGTGATTCGTAAATGATGATACATGGTTATCAGGACTCAGAATCGATCGTTTTATCGTGTATAGTGTGTCATAGTGGACAGACAACAACATTAATTCATTATGTTCTCCATCACTATGAATTTGGATAGACAATCACAGAGACATAGTTCCACCCTCCTCGATGACATCACGCATGTCGTTAAAAGACAGCAAGTGATGATTGGTTGACAGTCTGATATGTTTCTTGTCCATGACACAACAAGAATTTAGGAGTCAAAGTCACATGATCTGACACTATGGTACCCGAAGCTGGCGTGACGTGACGTCAGAGCCGTTAGTCGTTGTGTACGACTTGAAATCATTTTTTACAGTCTATGCTTGAAATCGAGTGCGTGAGTTGTATGGACTTATGGTTTTGAAACCTGATGGCAAGTCTTGTTAATTATAAACTTTGCACTAAGAATCTCCTCTTCTGCAGAAGAAAATCAGTATTCATTAGGGGTGTGCGATATTGACAAAAAATGATATTTCTAAAATGTTCTTGATAACGATAATTAGATGATATTTTGCTGAGTGTGTTTATTGTGTTGGTAACTTGCAGGTTTAGGACGGGTTTAACCTAATTAAATGTATTCATCATCTTTTGTGTCAAATTCTTACATTTAATCAAATTCAATTAGACTAATAATACACAATAGGGCTGTTACCAATCAAATTAATCATTATCAATTAAATTGATCTTTGCGCTGCAGAGGAGACACAGAATCTGCATCTGAATCTCATCCATGCATTTAGGGTAGAGTGGGGGAAAACGCCCCCCTGGGGTAAAACGCCCCCCCCACCTGTTTTTCCCAAAATAACCACTAAAAGTAGTCAAGATACATTTTTACTGTTGCTATGCACTACGTTGATAACGGGGATATACAAATCTCTACGGAGAAGCTGACACCAGCGACACATTGAAGAGAAGAGGATTACAGGGTAAATGCTATAATTTTCAGATATTAGTAAATAAGTGTTTAAGAGAATATTGTTCTGCAGGATATCGCAGTGATGTATGATAGATGAATAGTGAAGTCTGTAGTTTGAGATCATATATTATTTATAAGGAATATAATTATATTTAAAAAATTTTTTTTTTTTTTTAACTCATAGCTTGTGGGGTAAAACGCCCCCTACGCTGAGGTAAACGCCCCCCCTGGGGGCATAGTTTCTCTATCATAATTACTATAATAAAATATTTCTGTCTATCAAATCCTTTGTTTTACACTTAATGCAGTATAACTAGGTGGTAAAATCAAAATATTTGAACAAAACATGAAAAAATTACCTCAAGTGAGCATTAACTAGCTAGCTTGCTAGCACAGTTAGCTCACTGATGGAAGGTAGTTAATTTTGCCTATTTTGAACATTGCTGAAATAAATATTAATATATATACATGTTGATACATTACTTGCCTTTTACCTTTAGAGATTAAAAACTATTGTCTGTTAATTTTGCTGTTGATATATGAAGCAAACTGGTTGGTAAGAAAGGGGGCATTTTACCCCACCTTGGGGGGCGTTTTACCCCACCGCTGGGGCAAACCGCCCCCTTTGTACAAAAATATTTTCAGTGAAAATACTAATTAATTATGAAGGCTGAGCAATTTTAATATTTGGTGAAATAACTCCTGCCATAGTCACTCAAAACCGGGATGGCAATTCTAGTCACATTATGTTTTGTTTCACTGTAATGTCACATTTTCTTAAGGGGGGCGTTTTCCCCCACTCTACCCTAACCTGCAGTTAAATGTAAAGATAATGTTAGATGTTTTAAACATAAAACATAGGATATTGATATTTGAAATGGTTTTAAAAAAGAAAAGATGCTTTAAATGTGAGATTAAAACCGCCAGTAGGTGTCAGCGAGTCACTGTTAATGAGTGAGTCATTGAGATTCAACCGATTCATTCAGGAACGAAGCATTTGATTGTCTTAATGAGTGAGTCATTGAATCATTCATTCAACCGATTCGTTCATTCAGTAATGAAACACCCCTGTGTGTCGCTCAGAAACACGAAACAGTCCTGTGACTTTGTTAGGAACTATTTTCATTGGCGAAACAGGAAATATTGTGGCTAAATATGTGAGTCACTTCATACTAACTTCTTATTTATTGAACTGTTGCATAAAACCAATATCACATTTAAAATCAAGCTTATATATTTGGAGAAAAAAAATGGCACTCTTTTGTGTGATATTGATTAGCTATATTAAATGATATAAATATAAAAGATACAGAGGTTATTTTTGCCCCTTGAATATTGAGGGCATTATAAATGCATTTTACTAGAGTAAACCCTGCAGTGAAAGCGTGCACAATACATGCACTAGCGCACTAGTCTACTTTATGTAATGTATGCGTGAACTCTAGATGTGTTCTTGTAAAGTGAGAGACATACTCCATATTGTCAGTTTACACATTGTTAAAACAACAATAACAATATAATAGCAGATGATATATAATCGCATAGCTGTATCATGCATGAGTTTGAGTGAACGATGACACAACTCTTGTTTTCAGGTGAACGGTCCCTATAAACACAGGTCACTGAAGTAGAGGACAGATCAATTGATCTTGAGAACACCACACTTTGTCTTGAGCTGGACGTGTGTTTACAGAGCGGCTGCGATTAGTGCAGAACTGGGGAATCTTGACAAGATTGATCTCTCCATCTGATAAAAACAGGAGTAAACTCCAGACTGACGCACGTACGTGTGTAAGTGTTGAAGCTGTGTGTGACCTCAGATCTCTAAACACTGATCAATCTGATCTCGGATCAAAACCAGACTATAAACTATACAGTGATTGAAAACATTGACTTTTAATGAGCAGTTTATGAAACCATAATCTACAGGTATTTCATCTGAATTCTGCATAAATATACTTAAGGAGATTTCATAGACCACAAACATCTATATGTCTGTGCTATATTAATATATTATAATATATCAAATATTTCAAATATAAATCATTTTATTTCAAATGCAACATTAAATGATTGTCTTCTGATTGGGCATGTCACAGTGTGGACTGACAAATGTCTGTCCTGATATACAGACTTCAGAAAGCTGAGAGTATTATGTCTGAATATGAATTACCTGGATGACCTTTTGATTCTGCTGAGATCTTTAAGTGTAAGAGTCTGTTCCTCTGAGTTAAACTGTATTTGTTTAATACCTAGATGTATTTTGTGTGGCTGTGCATATGTTTGTTTTATTGTTGAGTTTTTGTTTGGTGGGAACTTTTCATTGAATTCTGCTGTTTTAATAGTGAGATAATGCATTTTTATTTAATTATAATTACTATAGACCAGTGTTGGGCTGAATTCAGAACTGAGCAACTGCTGATTTAAAAATGGATTTAATTGGCCACAACATACAGGAAGTCCCCCACCCACCCACCCACCCACCCATGTCCGTTCACCCATTTCCGTTCACCCATTTCCATCCATCCACCCGTTCACACCATATGTACATCCATCCATCCATCCCCCCCACCCCATGTCCATCCATCCCCCCCACCCATGTCCATCCATCCATCCATCCCCCCCCACCCATGTCCATCCATCCATCCATCCATCCCCCCCACCCATGTCCATCCATGTCCATCCATCCCCCCCACCCATGTCCATCCACCCCCCCCCACCCACCCACCCATGTCCATCCATCCCCCCCCCACCCATGTCCATCCATCCCCCCCACCCATGTCCATCCATCCATCCATCCATCCATCCCCCCCACCCATGTCCATCCATCCCCCCCACCCATGTCCATCCATCCCCCCCCCCACCCATGTCCATCCATCCCCCCCACCCATGTCCATCCATCCCCCCCCACCCATGTCCATCCATCCACCCACCCATGTCCATCCATCCATCCATCCATCCCCCCCCACCCATGTCCATCCATCCCCCCCCACCCATGTCCATCCATCCCCTCCCCCCACCCGTCCATCCATCCCCTCCCCCCCCACCGTCCATCCATCCCCCCACCCATTTCCATTCATCCACCCGTTCACCCATTTCCATCCATCCATCCACCCCCCACCCATCCCCCCCACCCATGTCCATCCATCCCCCCCACCCATGTCCATCCATCCATCCATCCATCCATCCCCCCCACCCATGTCCATCCATCCCCCCCCACCCATGTCCATCCATCCCCCCCCACCCATGTCCATCCATCCCCCCCACCCATGTCCATCCATCCCCCCCCACCCATGTCCATCCATCCCCCCCCACCCATGTCCATCCATCCCCCCACCCATGTCCATCCATCCCCCCACCCATGTCCATCCATCCATCCACCCACCCATGTCCATCCATCCATCCATCCATCCATCCATCCCCCCCACCCATGTCCATCCATCCCCCCCACCCATGTCCATCCATCCCCTCCCCCCACCCGTCCATCCATCCCCCCACCCATTTCCATTCATCCACCCGTTCACCCATTTCCATCCATCCATCCACCCCCCCACCCATGTCCATCCACCCCCCACCCATCCCCCCACCCATGTCCATCCATCCCCCCCACCCATGTCCATCCATCCCCTCCCCCCCACCCATGTCCATCCACCCCCCCCACCCATGTCCATCCATCCCCTCCCCCCCACCCATGTCCATCCATCCATCCATCCATCCCCCCCACCCATTTCCATTCATCCACCCGTTCACCCATTTCCATCCATCCATCCACCCCCCCACCCATGTCCATCCACCCCCCCACCCATGTCCATCCATCCCCCCACCCATGTCCATCCATCCCCCCACCCATGTCCATCCATCCCCCCCACCCATGTCCATCCATCCCCTCCCCCCACCCGTCCATCCATCCCCCCACCCATTTCCATTCATCCACCCGTTCACCCATTTCCATCCATCCATCCATCCCCCCACCCATTTCCATTCATCCACCCGTTCACCCATTTCCATCCATCCACCCGTTCACCCATTTCCATCCATCCATCCACCCCCCCACCCATGTCCATCCACCCCCCACCCATCCCCCCCACCCATGTCCATCCATCCCCCCCACCCATGTCCATCCATCCCCCCCACCCATGTCCATCCATCCCCCCCACCCATGTCCATCCACCCCCCCCCCACCCATGTCCATCCATCCCCTCCCCCCCACCCATGTCCATCCATCCATCCATCCATCCCCCCCACCCATTTCCATTCATCCACCCGTTCACCCATTTCCATCCATCCATCCACCCCCCCACCCATGTCCATCCACCCCCCCACCCATGTCCATCCATCCCCCCACCCATGTCCATCCATCCCCCCCACCCATGTCCATCCATCCCCTCCCCCCCACCCATGTCCATCCATCCCCCCCACCCATGTCCATCCACCCCCCCCCCCACCCATGTCCATCCACCCCCCCCACCCATGTCCATCCACCCCCCCCACCCATTTCCATTCATCCACCCGTTCACCCATTTCCATCCATCCACCCGTTCACCCATATGTACGTCCGTCCATCCATCCATCCATCCATCCCCCCACCCATGTCCATCCATTCACCCGTTCACCCATATGTACATCCATCCATCCATCCCCCCCACCCATGTCCATCCATCCACCCGTTCACCCATATGTAAACACAGACTCTCTCTCTTCTTGCCTTCTTTCCCTATATTTCTCACCCTCTCTCAGAGAAAGAGAGAACATTGCAAATGAGTTTGCGTTGATAATCCCAGCAGAAATCACTCGTTCTCACGCATCTGGCAGAAGTGTCCGCCGTGACGCAACAGATGCAACAATGTTTTTCTGTGCCGTGGTCCAGATAACTGTGTGTGTGTGTGTGTGTGTGTGTGCTGAACAATCAGGCTTGCTTGCTCATGCAGTTCAGGTAACAAATTGTCTTCCTTGTCATCCTCCCTCCCTCTCTCTTTCTCTCTCTCCTGATCTCTCATCAAAATTCTTTGGAATGCTCGGTTGCCATGGCAGCAGTGTGAATGTATCGCCGAGATGATTCCCTCTGATAAGAATTCCGAGTTCTCCTCTCCGTCTCTCGCTGTGGTAACACAATTTTTACATAACCTGCTAGATGAGTGTAATCTTCTCACGCTGAGACTTTCCACACACACACACAGACCTGAAGTATCATATCATTCATACGGAGACAAATCACAAGTGAAATGAGATCTCTTTAACGTCTCAATTGGAAATGGAAATCCTCTCGGATGTTTCTCCCGAGGAAAAGACTTGCATGAGAGTTTCAGAAGAGATCTGAATGATGTCTCAAACTCATGCGTGTTCTTATTTTCTGATGTTAGGAGAAACATCTGAGATCATGTTGATGTTTAATGTATATCTCAGATTGTCTTTAATTTTAATGTAGCATCTGAGCTGTTAAATGTAACATTTATGTATGTTAATTGCATATAAAATTTGGATTACACCGTTTTAACATGAACACACCGATGCATACTTGTCAGGCATACGTAAATGAAACAAGAATGAGATTTATCTAATAGAACTAATAAACCAGGTGAATATTTATCATCAATAAATACAATTTCTTGAAATCTCATACATTTTAATCGACTGAATCTTGTTCCACAGCTAGCCATATTTACACGATCCAATAACTATTTATGCTGATTATAAGCAATTTGAATAACTGCATGTTGAATATGTGATTATTAAATAGTCAAATAATGAGAATAACTTCCACTCATCTCTTCTCTGATGATGAGGGCGGGGCAACCTGTCAATCAAATGAGATCCACCAATAGCGAACCACAACCATCCAATCAATTCCCCACAGACACAATCAAGCCCCGCCCACATTTGTTCTTGTTCCAGAAGCGTTTCACTCGGATATACGGCACAATAGAGAAGAAATAGAGCAAGACTTCTGTTTCATGACTTCATTTTTGAGCTTTCGAAAGCTCGTTTAACAGTCTCTTAGATGTCAGGCAGTTTAGTCCATTGCACACAGGATCAACCGTTCAATAAAACGTGTCCAAATGAAGTTGTTGTGGTGCAAACAACAGGAAACATGATCGCCACAAATGTACATCTAGCATCAGGAACCTCAGCTGAAAGATGTGCTTTACACGTTTCCTTCAGGTGTTCACACTTCTTGGAGTTATGCTATAAATAAGACATAGAAGTGAAATGTTACAGGTTTTTTTTTAATTAATTATGAATGTTTGGACCCGAGGAACTGAAGTACGGTGCAATCAAGCGAATGCTAATCTTTGCCACCAGGCTATGCATTCACACAGTGATTTAATTAAAAAGCATCTTCATTATGGGATGGATGCAGGTGTATAAACAGTGAGGTTTTTCTTTTCTGATAGATTCAGAAAGCCTGCAGGAATTCTTCACCCTTTCCAAAATTGAAAACAGGATGCATGACAACATGGAGCCTTTATAGACAGTGCAGTGAAATGTGAAATATACAGATCCTTTCCAAAAAATTAGAATATCATGGAAAAGTTTATTGATTTCCATAATTCCATTCAAAACGTTAAACTTCCATAGATTATAGATTCAGGGCCCACAACTTAAACGATTTCAAGTATTTAGTTGTTTATTTGTACATAATTTGGGCTTCCAGCTCATAAAACCCACGAAAACAGGATTTTAAAAAAATTGAATATTACATGAAATCACACAGTAATTACACAGTAATACCATGGTCACTGAACCAGGTTTTGGTTATTCTGGCAGTGTGGGCAGGTGCAAATCCTGCTTGAAAATGAAGTCAGCATGAAGTGCTCTGGAAATGTCCTGGTAGACGGCTGCGTTGACTCTGGATTTAATAAAGCACAGTGGACCAAAGTCCTCTTTTCTGATGAGAGCAAATTTTGCATCTCATTTGGAAACCAAGGTCCCAGAGTCTGGAGGAAGAATGGAGAGGCACACAATCCAAGATGCTTGAAGTCCAGTGTGAAGTTTCCACAGTCTGTGTTGGTCATCGGCTGGTGTTGGTCCACTGTGCTGTCCACTCAACGCCGCCGTCTACCAGGACATGTTCAGAGCACTTCATGCTTCCTTCAGCAGACAAGCTTTATGGAGATGCTGACTTCATTTTCCAGCAGGATTTGCACCTGCCCACACTGCCAAAATAACCAAAACCTGGTTCAATGACCATAGCCTACACATTGCTTAACGTGAGTGTACACCGGTAAAGTAGGATGTACTGTATATCCATATTTTAATCTATCACATTAATTATGCTTTCACTGCATGAAAAACAGGCGTGTAACTTTTTGAACTTTTTGTGTTTAACATCATTCGTCTCAACAACTGACCTCTCCCGACCCCGACCCTCAGCTTTGCTCCCTCCGTCTGCCTTTGTTTGTTTGTTTTAAATGTAGCTTTATCTTCTATGTGGAAGGGAAAGCCAGCACAGTAATGAACACTCGCTCTCTCGCTCTTCCTCTCTTCCTCTGATAAATGTTTCTTCTCCACGGGCAGATGTGTGTTTGTTTACTGCAGAGATTCGCTCGGGCTGCAAGACGAGCAAGGTTAATTAAATTCATGAGACACCTCACACTCACAGAGATATCGATCAAAAGTGGAAGAATATCAGCTTATCTCTATCCAGCCAGTTAACAGAAGAAAACTCGCTGAGATGGTTCACTCCAATTTATGAACACACACAGAGAGATTTGACCTCAGGCCTGTAGATTCTCCAATACGAATCCCAGAGAACACGAACTCTTCAAAACCAGGCTGGAGATGAATATCAGTCTCTGAGCCGGATCGAATCTGTCCTGCAGACGTGACCGCGTGTGGACGGATGTCTGTGAAGAACAACGGCATAATGAGGGACAATCCTGAGAGAATTTACCATGGAAATGCTCCATGTGATTTACATCAACAATTATTCCATCACTCTCACAAATACAGTTTCTTTATAAATATACACTGTAAAAGAAAATAACAGTGATAGTCAAATCAACTTAATTTTGTTCAGATAACATAATATTTTGAGTTTCTGTAGCTAATCTCTTTCTTTGTATTAACTCAAAATTAAGGCAACCAGGTTACCTACTTTAAGTTAAACCAACAAATAATTTTGTACCATGTAACACCTAAAAATCTATATATATATATATGTAAAAATCTAGACATATAAACAATATTAGAAAATATACACTACTTTGCTATATATATATATATATATATATATATATATATATATATATATATAAACATAAACAAGTATTATAAATCTATAACATTTTTTAAAACCCATTAAAAACTAGTTTGTATAAATTAAGACATCACAACATAATAATATAAAGATAAATAAAAAAATATATAAATTGATTTTCTAAATCTATACTACTAAAAAAGTAACAAACACACTAATGAATTAAGATAAAAATAGTTTGTAAACTACAAGTAAATTAAGACATCACAAAATTATAATATACAAATAAATACAAATACAAAAAAAAAAACTAAAACACAAAAAACAAAGATAAAATTAGTTTGTATACTATAAGTAAATTAAAACATCACATTATTATAATATACTATATAATATAAGTAAATAAAAAAATGTTAAAGTAATATAAATAGTTTTTATGCTAGAAGTAAATGTAGAGATGACGACATTATGATGCACAATATGAAAGATAAATAAATACTTGTTAATGGATAAATAATTGTTTTTATCTGTTATAGAAAAGAATACTGTTTTAAACATAAACAAATGAGTGACCCCTGGGATGCTGGTTAGGTAAGAACATTATTCTGCAGATTAGTGCTTCATTATTAATGAATTAAGTGTGACATTCCTAACGTGCATCCTCCTGAACAGACGCTGGAGAGTGTGAGATGGATTATTAAAACATCAGCCTGTACAGTGGCGTGCACAGACCTCCTCAAGGGCAGGGGCGGAGGGCAACAACAAAAAAAGAAAAGAAGAGTTCCTTGTTTTTTTTTTATCCTTTATTTCCTTGGCATTCTATGAAAAGATGTTGATACAATTAGAATGCATAACACATCAAACAAAAATAGGGAAATTATGATAATATTACTAAATATTATTTACTTTACCAAAACAAAACAGTGCGAATCAAGAAGGTAATTATGAGGAATTCATGTTTAGTTTTGTTGATTGTAAATTTGATGTATGTATTATTTTATTATTCTCCATTCTGTCACTGATTGAGTTTTGGTTTCTTGCCACTGTTGCCTTGGCTTTTGGCTTGCTTAGTTGGGGACATTTAATATTCAACAATATTATTGATCTGACTTACTTCAGGTGGACGATGACGCAATTTTGTAAAAAAAAAACAAAAAAACGCTATATAAATAAAGGTGACGACTATTATATGCATTAAAGTGTTAGCTTTCATGAAATCAGTAACACTTTACAATAAGGTTTGTTAACATGAACTAATAATGAACTGCACTTCTACAGCATTTATTAATCTTAGTTAATATTAATTTCAGCATTTACTAAAACATTATTAAAATCAAAAGTTGTATTTGGTAACATTAGTTAATGCTCTGACTGTGACATAACATGAACAAGTAAGAAACAGGTGTATTAATATTAGCAAATACAGTAACAAATGTGTTGCTCATGGTTAGTTAATACATGAATAATAAACTAATGAACCTAATTATAAAGTGTTCAAAGATATAAATTCCTTACAATTTAGAGTTGCACATGGACTTACGATTTCATTTCAATGTATTTCCCCAAGCTAATAACACTTGCCCTCGATAAAAACGAATGACATTGTCAGACTCAGAATGCGGCTGAAATCCAGTTATACTTTTATTTTAGTTAAGCATAACTGTTAGTGGCAATAGTGTATTGTTATCTATCATAATATTTATAATAATAATTACAATGCAAATTTTACATGAAAAAAACATAGCAATAAAATTGGGTAACATTGTGTCCTTGTTAAATGTACTTACCATAGTAATAACAGTAAATTATGCATAATTAAATGCAACTACCCCTCAACCAAACCCTAATCCTACCCTAACCCTATAGTAAGTACATGTAGTTAGCTAATATTGCTCAGCACTTAAATATACAATTACACTGTAATAATGACACCTTAAAATAAAGTGTAACCTAAAATTGTTTAATCTTCTAGAAGTTGTAATATTTTGAAGTGTATTTATAGCACACACTCGACTGGTCATTATCCCCAGTGTTGACCTCCGTCAGCTGAGATATGAGCACTTAAACACACACCATCAGATCCTCCTTCACCCCTGGATCTCCTGACGGGCCTCAGAGAGCCAGAACTCAGATGTCACTGCTAACAGAACCCGCTCCGAGTGATTCTCCCCCGGGAGACGCTTCTCCATCTTCCTGACGGATCTCAGCGGGTCTCGGGACACTCCGGGTTTGGAAGGACGACTCTGGAGATTTGCGCTTTATGGATGGAGTGATGAAAAGGAGGATTACTGCTGATTCTGCTGAATTTCCTGCAGTCGTTCTCTCTCTCTCTGAGAAAAGTGTTCAACGTTACGTGACGGAAGGTGTTTCTGACGTTACACACGTGTTAATAATACTCTAGTTCCTAATAATTCATTCTTTGTTTTTAATTAAATATGTGTGTGTTTCTGTAGGCCAGAGACATATGTGTGCGTGTGTGAGTGTGTGTATGAGTGTGTGCATGTGTGTGTGTGTGTGTCTGTCTGTCTGTCTGTTTACTTAGTTTGAGGACAAAAAGTAAGTGTCCCAGAAAGTGAGCTAAACCTGACAAAACCTCTCTGCTGAAAGCCATCTAAAGTAGTATTCAACTGGGAAAATAGTTCATAAATAAAATAATGGGAATTAATAAATAAATTACATTGATATTGTTATTATAACTGAATTCCTCATTCAGTGTGTGAGTAAATAGAAACAGGGTTTGTCTTTGGCTCAGACACGGTTTGTGTGACTCATACAACACAACCAGAAAGATACCGAAGCCCTGAGAGACAGAAACACACACACACTCAAACACACACAGACAGAGACACAGAGAGAGAGAGAGAGAGAGAGAGAGAGAGAGAGAGAGAGAGAGAGAGAGAGAGAGAGAGAGAGAGAGAGAGAGAGAGAGAGAGAGAGAGAGGGAGAGAGAGAGGGAGAGAGAGAGAGAGAGAGACACACACAGACAGAGACACACACAGAGAGAGAGAGAGAGAGAGAGAGAGAGAGAGGGAGAGGGAGAGAGAGAGAGAGGGAGACATACACACAGAGAGAGAGAGAGAGAGAGACACATACAGACACACAGACAGAGACACACACAGACACAGACACAGAGAGAGAGAGAGAGAGAGAGAGACTTGACTTGAACAACTCTTTATTCACTAAAGATTAGTACAAAACTTTTTTTCTAAATATTGGCAAACAACAATTTAGCCTCATCACATATAACATATGTACATTAACCTAAAAAAATGCAACATGTACATTCACAAAAAATAAAATAAAATAAAAAAAATACAATAAATAAATACATAAATAAAATTACAAATTTAGGAATAAAATTTCCTCTTGGTCAACCACACACAACACTCCTGCCTGTCCCCAAAACTCATTGAAAGCAACCACATTTTTTGTTAATTTTTGTTAATTTTTTAATCCTTGCAGATACAAAAGCCTTTAAAATAAGTTCAGGTTCAGTTGTCCCGCTGACTTTCCGCTTATTTTTCCTTGTAATCCATATTGCCAGCTTTGTTTCACCAATTAAAAAATTGATTAAGGAAATTCTTTTTTTATCTGTTGCAACATATTTTGGGCCAAATACAAATATATTTTCTTCCATATCTTCCCCAAGTGCTCCAAGCCAACTCTTTAAAATCTGAAACAAACCATTTAGTCTAGAACAATCTAAAAATAGATGCTTCAAAGTTTCTTCATGACCACAAAAGATACATTCCTTCCCCACACTGGGGTCAACACGTGTCAAGTATCTATTAGTTGCAATTGCCGAATGCACAATCCTCCACTGAAGGTCTGCAGTGCGTTTTTCTATAGGTGATTTATATAAAGATCTCCAACATCTCCTAGGAGAAGAGCCCTGGCCAATCACCTCCAACCACTTTGATTCTTTACATTCCTTCAGCTCAGATTGATGAGAGACTTTCACACATGAAACATACAAGGCTTTCTTTGAAACGTCTTCAAACAAATTTAGTTCAGGTATACAGAAAACAAGAAGTGATTCCTTCTCAGGCTTTTCATCTATTATCATTGAAATCTGAAGTTTTGGAAAACTTTCTCTCATTTCATCCTCTAGTTCACCACCACGATTTAGTATACTTTGTCTGTAGATAGAAGGAAGAACTGAAAGAATTTCCTTCATTACTTTATCCATAAATCTCACAGATTTAATGCCCGTCAAACTGCACAGTTCTTGGGGACTTTTCCACTCATTTCCATTCTTTAGATCAGACAAACATGTGCATTCTGCTCTCACCATTAATGTTTGCAAACTTCTCATTTTCAACACATTTGCTTGTATTAGGGGATTGTTAAAGAGTGGTTCATTCTTTATCCAACCTTCAAGGTTTGGATCTCTCCTCACTTGAAAGACAGAATTCCAAACTTTCAAAACTGATTTATAAAACGGAGAAGAATCAGTCCATTCCATATCTTTCAGACTGATTAAAAACAAATTAAAATCATATTTAAACCAATTCATACCACGTAATAAGGAACAAGCTGTATCAGCCCAACAGATTTTTTCAGAGTACAGCAACTTCTGTGCAGTCTGGAGCCTGAAAGCCTTGATTCTGCTTTTTATATCTATTAGGCCTTGTCCACCTTCACTGACTGGTAAATATAAAATAGCAGATTTTACCCAGTGCTGACCGGACCAAAAGAAATCATTTATTTTCTTTTGCAATAAATGAACTACTTCATCAGGTGGATTCAACACATTTAGTTTGTGCCAAAGAGCTGAAGCAGCCAAATTATTTGCCACCAAGACTCTCCCTCTGAAAGATAACTGAGGCAGGATCCATTTCCACCGTGACAAACGGTCACACATCTTATCATACATTCCTTCCCAGTTCTTCTGAATATAGTTGTCAGTACCTAAATAAATACCCAATATTTTCAAACCTTCTTTACCCCATTTCACACCTCCTGGTAAAACTGGTGGCTCTTCTTCAGACCAATTCCCTAAAATAAAACCTTCACTTTTTTCCCAGTTTACCTTTGCTAATGAGGCATTTTCGTACTTCCTTAAAACTTCTTCTAAAACAGACACATCTCTTTTACTTTTGATAAACACGGTAACGTCATCAGCATAGGCAGAAAACTTAGGTTTAACTTTTTGTTCTTTAATTAGCAGGCCATCTAAATTTATCCCCAATTGACAAAGCAAAGGTTCGATGGCTAGAGAATATAACATCCCTGACAAAGGGCAACCTTGTCGAATCCCTCTACGTACTGACACTGGTTGACTAAGCCCTCCTCCTACCTTCAACATTGTGGAAACATCAGAATACAACAGTTTGATCCATGAAATAAAAAGATCACCAAAACCAAACGCTTTAAGGGAACTAAACAAATAAAAGTGACTGACTCGATCAAATGCCTTCTCTTGATCAATTGCAAATATTCCAATATTGTCACCATTCCCTTTTGCAATATCAATGATATCACGAACAAGAAAAATGTTATCCATTATGGTTCTGTTAGGAATACAATAACTTTGATACTCATTTACTATATGTTCTAAATACAATTTCAATCTATTTGAAAGATATTTCGCTAAGATTTTATAGTCAGTACACAAAATTGCCACTGGTCTCCAGTTCTTCAAAAGACCAAGATCACCTTTCTTTGGTAACAAAGACAAAACGGCTCTTTTACAGCTTGTTGGTAACTCTTTTTTCTTATAAGATGATTTAAAAACATCAAACAAATCATCTTTTAATAAGTCCCAAAACTGTTTATAAAATTCGGCTGGAAGTCCATCAATTCCCGGTGCGCGTCCATTAGATAGCTGATTAACAGCCTTTGTTACTTCATCAATGTCCATTTCAACCTCCAGTTGATTCCTCTGTGTATCAGTCAACTTTGGTAAATCTTTAAAAAGGTCCTCCATACAGCCAATGTCACATGGACCATCCGAAAAAAGTTCTGTATAGAAATCAATAGCCATTGTCCTCATTTCTTTAGGATTAGTTGTCACAGTTCCATCTGATTTCTTTAGATGTAGCATTGACTTCCGCGCACCTTCCCGTTTCTCAAAACTAAAAAAGAAAGAACTTGGTGCATCCATCTCTCTCAGAGAGAGGAAACGAGCTCTTATTAAAGCTCCCTTAGCCCGCTCATGAAAAAGTGAGGACAAGGCTTTCTTTTTTTCATTCAGTCTTTCAGTTGCTTCACCATTTTGGTTAATTAGACTTCTTTCAATTAATTTTATTTCATCTTCCAGTTCCATAACAGTTTTTTTAAAACAATGACTTGCATTAGCTGTATAATTTTGACAAAAAATCCTAATATGCGCTTTTCCCACATCCCACCAATGCACAACATCATCAAAATCAGTCTTTCGCTCTCTCCATTTTGCCCAAAATAAATGAAATTTTTCACAAAAGAAGGCATCCTGCAACAATTTTACATTAAAATGCCAATAATAGCTATGACCTCTTGTCTTTTGTAAATTAAAAACAATCATACATAAATGATGATCTGAAAAACCACTGGGGTAAATACAGGCCTTCAAAATTCTATTACACCAGTCTTTATTAATATAAAAACGATCTAACCTGGCAAAGCTGATGTGGTCACTTGAAGACTTGGACCAAGTATATTGCTTTTCTACCGGATGTTGTAATCTCCAAACATCACATAAATCAAAATTGCTTATTATTTTATTTAAACACGTAGCAGAAAGAGGGCATGGTTCTTCTCCATTTCTGTCTAATTTAAAATCTGATGTACAATTCCAGTCACCACCCAAAACTAGACAAGCATTTTTATCATAACTCCCCATTATACTTTGACAATTCTTAAAAACCTTTATCCTTTCTGCACCATTATTGGGTGCATAGACATTAACAAAGACAAAAGAAAATCCCAACAACTTAGCATGAACAGCCAGAACTCGACCCTTCTCTATCTCATCACTTGATTCAAAAATTATGTCAATTCTCTTCGAGAACAAGATAGCAACACCACCCGTCGTATTAGTGCCATGACTTAGGAAAAGATGGCCTCCCCACCACTTTTTCCATTCTATCTCATTAGCTATGTCACTATGTGTCTCTTGTAAGAAAATTATATCCATATCCTTATTTTCAATATATTCATTCAACACTGCTCTTCTTCTACCATCCCTTCCTCCATTAATATTAATTGTTCCTATCTTAATACTTCCCATCAGAAGAAAAGAAAGATCAAGAAAGAAAAAAAGAAGGGTTAGCAAAGAAAAAAACAGAGAAAACACCCCAAGTGATTTAATCATTAAGGAGTTGTTATACCTTTTTCAAGGGCCATTTTTCTTCTCAATTTAGTTACAATTTTTTTCAATCTAAATCGTTTCCTTCTACTCAATTCCTCATAAGTGGCTGTCTGTTGAATTTTCAAAACTGATTGCAAAAAAATTTTTGCATCAGGAAAAAATTAACTTATCTCTATTGTTTTGCCAAAAGTCGCGTCCAGGAAATCACTAACCTCATTTACAGTATACAATTGATCTTCACTAATTTGAGAAAGAATATCCGATGTCTCTGAAAACCTATCATCATCTTCCGTGTCATCTTGCTCCTCTGCATCAGTTAACTGGGACAAACAAATCTGTCCAGTATTTTGTGGGTCATTTTTGACAACCTTTGATAACTTAGAACGAAGACTCTCTTCGTCTTCGTTATCGCCATCATTACCATCTACACATGGATTTTCTCTCTTTTCAGCACGAACCAAACTACCAGTTGAATTTCTGTTTTGATTACTCCTCCCTTCACCTGCATTTTCATCTTTATTTTTTCCATCAACTGTTGTTTTATTTGGATCTTCACTGAACTCTACCATTTCACCAATCTGCACACTAGAAATGACTTCATTATCATTTACATTATTTTCTGGCTGCGTTTTGTTATGTGGACAAGCGATCTTTTTATGTCCAACGTCTCCGCATTCGAAACATTTCAAATTTCCGGTACTCGCGTAAATCATATACGATTTACCCTCATGTTTGATTCGGAAAGAAATATCAAGTGTTTGTTGATCAAGAAACATAAACACCTGACGCCGAAACGACAGCACATGTTTCAATGCTTCATTCCTACACCTCAACGGAATCATTTTCACTTCACTGGCCATTTTTCCAAACCTCAACAATTCTTTTTCAATGTCACTATTCAATATAAAGGGGGGCACATTAGAAATCGTAACTCTAACAGATTGCGATACAAGCGGTGACACAACAGTAAACGCTCCATTTACCCAAACGCCAGATTCAATTAGTTTACTCACCAAGTTTTCATCTTTAAGGAAAATCACCACTGCTTTGTTCATCCTTGACGCTGAAATTATATTCCCGTATCCAATTTGTTCACCCACAGCGACAAGCACGTCTTCTACATTTGAATCCGCGTCGGGTACACACCTGACTCCATGGCGAAGCGAGACCGAGGCTACACCCCCACTCGGGTGAGCCTCCATCTCAGGCCTCCGCCACGAAGTCAAAAAACTTTCGAAAACCGAAGCGTAATAATACTCGAATGCAAGTAAATCAAATTATACACAAAACAAAAGAAAACATAAAGGAAAAATAGATAAATAAAAACAAAATAAATAAAGTAACTAGAAAAATAGAAGAAAAAAACCCAAGTCGCTCTTCTCACCCGTTTATTGCTCCCATAACCCAAACCCCCAGCATGCAAAGCAAGAGAGAGAGAGAGAGAGAGAGAGACACACACACAGACACACAGACAGAGACACACACAGAAGCTAAACCTGACTGACTGGCTTTCTGCCTCCGCCTGGAGTGAGGATGCTCAGCTTTACATCAGTCCATCAGCGACGGATATTCAGAGTCTGATTAAGACACGTACAGTAGTTGCAAGTAAACTAGAAATCAATGAGTGAAACTGTGATGAGTATTTTCTGTCTCTCCATAATATTCTGTAGAGTCGTCACACTGTTCTCTGCGGTGACGCCATGATTGAGGTGCCACAGTTTTAGATTTAGTCAAGTCACCTTTATGTTTATTTCTATTTTCACCTCATCCTCCCTGTCAGAGAGGGAATGCGCATTTCTTGTTTTTACCCATCATGCCTAGGGGTGCACAGCTGGCGAATCAGGAAGTGGCTCGGCAGTGGGAAACCAATTTGGCATGTGACATTACACCCACAGCTCACCAATCCCATCATCCTCTGCTTTCCGTAGCCCTGAACCTGCCCGGAGTGAGAAAACAGACCTCCAGGAGAGCATGCTGGGAACAACCAGACTCACTGAACCCTCGTGTTTTCACACACTGCGGGAAAGAGTGTAAATATATTATTGTTTATTATTGTTATTATGAGGCAGATATTGTATGCGCTCGTTCACAGCTTTTTACTGAGGTGGGAACTTTATATTTTGTAAAGAAAAGAAATTGCGTGAACACAAACATCTGATCACAGCTGGTTTTCAACCTCTGGCCGTGAGTTTTAGAAATAAACCCGCTTCACTACTGAAAGATATATTATATTTCTCAGCAATGAGGCGATAACTTCACTGTAATTAAACCAACAAGCTTCACTATAAGGTTAGACTCTCTCACTTTCTCTCACTTTCTCTCACTCTCTCTCACTCACTCACTATCACTCTCACTCATTCTATCACTCTCTCTCACTCTCTCTCTCACTCACTATCACTCTCACTCTCTCTCACTCTCACTCATTCTATCACTCTCTCTCACTCACTCACTCACTCACTCACTATCACTCACTCTCTCTCACTCACTCTCTCTCTCACTCACTCTCACTCAATTTTAATTTTTGTCAATTTTCAAATGAGCTTTATTAGCATGACTGTGTAACACAATGTTGCCAAAGCATCAACATAATAACAATGAATGTAAATAATAAAACAAATGTATAGATCATGTCATATGTACAGTAGCATATACAAATAGATAGATAAATAGACATAATCTATCTTCATAAATGAATAAATACAGTGGGTCTCTCTAGCTGACTCTGGCGTTGTGAATAGCTAACACATATTTAGCTGCTAGTGCAGCTGTACTATCATCTTCTCCCAGTAAGAAGAACATTTTCTCAGCGTCACTCAGTTCAAAGAATGATGGAATCAAGGTTTCAAATCTGGGCAGAAAGGTTTCTCTTATACTGGTGTATTTAGAGCAGAAGAGCAGAAAGTGTTCCTCATCCTCGATGTGCTGTAGATCACAGTGTCTACAGATCCTCTGCTCTCTCTCTGTCCACACACACACACACACACACACACACACACACACACACACACACACACACACACACACACACACACACACACACACACACACACACACACACACACACACACACACACACACACACACACACACACACACACACACACTCACTCACTCACTCACTCACTCACACACACACACACACACACACACACACACACACACACACACACTCATCCTCGATGTGCTGTAGATCACAGTGTCTACAGATCCTCTGCTCTCTCTCTGTCCATGTTTGTCTACGTCTTCCTCTCTCTATCTCTAGATCATGGTCACTTAATCTGTATTTGGAGAGGATTTGTCTTTCTTTAAAATGTTTAATAAATAGATAACTGGCCAGTTTAGTGGCTCTATTGAGGGTCGAGTAACATTGGAGTTTATTCTGGAGGGCAAAATGTGCTTTTAGTGATTCATCATGAGTGACTTTTAGATGTTTGTGGATTTGGTTAATGATAGGTTTGGGGTTGATGGGGAGTATAGTCTGATGGACGAGTTGGAGAGCGAGTGTGTTCAGAGGATGAGGTTCTGCTGAGGTTTCATTGGCGAGGAGGGCTTTATATTGCACTGACTCTGGATCAGACTGATGGAAGTGATGCCAGAACTGAACACATCTCTTCTGGATCTCACTCTCACTCTCTCACACTCACTCTCTCACTCCATCACTCTCTCTCTCACTCCATCACTCTCTCACACTCACTCTCTCACTCCATCACTCTCTCACACTCACTCTCTCACTCCATCACTCTCTCACACTCACTCTCTCTCACTCTCTCACACTCACTCTCTCACTCCATCACTCTCTCACACTCACTCCATCACTCTCTCTCTCACTCCATCACTCTCTCACACTCACTCTCTCACTCTCTCACACTCACTCACTCTCTCACTCCATCACTCTCTCACACTCACTCTCTCTCACTCTCTCACACTCACTCTCTCTCACTCCATCACTCTCACACTCACTCTCTCACTCCATCACTCTCTCACACTCACTCTCTCTCACTCTCTCACACTCACTCTCTCTCACTCTCTCACACTCACTCTCTCTCACTCCATCACTCTCACACTCACTCTCACTCCATCACTCTCTCTCTCACTCCATCACTCTCTCACACTCACTCTCTCTCACTCTCTCACACTCACTCTCTCACACTCACTCTCTCTCACTCTCTCACACTCACTCACTCTCTCTCACTCCATCACTCTCTCACACTCACTCTCTCACTCCATCACTCTCTCTCTCACTCCATCACTCTCTCACACTCACTCTCTCTCACTCTCACTCTCTCTCACTCCATCACTCTCTTACACTCTCACTCACTCTCGCACTCACCCTCACTTACTCACTCATTTACTCACTCACTCTCATTAAAATTCATAAAAAAACAAAAAGTAAACTTTATTTCACTTCAGAATTCTAGATCTGACCTGTAGATAAACTAAAATCATTTCCGGACTATATATCTGTTCTGTTCCGTCAGATTTTGCTCTGTAAATCATTCATGACTCATGACAGCTGTTATCTTGTCCACGCTGGCAAATAATCAAAACCACCTGACATGAATTATATAAATAATTTTTATAGCACGGTCAGTCAAAACCAGGGTCTACCATGTGCATAGTAAAACCATCACCATAATCATTTTGGGCGGGAATTAATGTAAACACAGATATCACATTCCAGTCCGGTCTTAAGTGAATGTAAACAGTCGGGACAAAAAAATTAATTAATAAATTGGATATGGCCAAAAGATCGGATCTGTGCATTAAGAGTTGCAGTGTAAATGCAGCCCATG
The DNA here is from genome assembly GCF_951802725.1 of Rutilus rutilus. Lineage (NCBI taxonomy): Eukaryota > Metazoa > Chordata > Actinopteri > Cypriniformes > Leuciscidae > Rutilus > Rutilus rutilus. The sequence goes on from NC_140223.1 coordinate 3,215,048, forward strand.
TGAACTCAAACATTTCTCATCTAATCATCACACTCATTTCATAGCTCTCTTCTCTTACTGTGTCAATATTTGACTTTTTTTTTTAGTTCTCCTAAGAAATATAAAAATGAATATCACAGGTAAAGTTCACACCGTGCATTAATAAAAAAAACATCAGAAATCCAGAGAGTCTCAAGAGCTATACAAGAGCAACCGAATAAAAATGTATAATAATGTACTTACGCAGCCTTTACATTATTTGAATATGTTCCTCTGAAACCCCATTAGAAGGTTTAAGGTCTCTACTCTCAGAAATAATAACAGTTGGAGTTTTACTCACATTATAGTAACATTACTGTAATGCTAAAGAATAATTGAATATCGAGAATGTTTTATTGAAGAGTCGGTGGCGCTTGACTGACCTTAAGGTGATCTCAGGAGTCTCTCTCTCTCTCTCTCTCTTTTTTTGAACGTCTTGCAATATGATGTGAGAGGTATAATAAAGTGTTCGTTTTTAGAATGATTTAATAAAGTCTCTCTCTCTCGTGTTTGGGTGCGTGTGAGAGTGTTCATGAGCAGAGAGTGAATGAAAGTGTTTTTTTCTACTGTTATTCTTTCTTCTTTCTACTAACTTTTGGGGATTATTTAAAAGAGAGAACCTAGGAAGCAAAGTGTTTTAATTATTAGTTTGGCGCGTCGTCGGGAGGATTGTTGACGGAGTTGAGATGGCATCTCGGCCTGAGGGCGGAGGGTCGCCACCATCACTCCATCATGGCGTCAGGTGTGAGGTTGAATCGAGTGTGGCGGTGGAGGATATGTTGGATGTGAGAACATCTCTTCGGCGTCAAGAATGAATAAAGCTGTGGTGGTTTTCTTAAAGGAGGAGAATTTGGTTAACCGTCGGTAAGTGGACTTTTTGTTGCTACTTCACCGCTAGTTAACCCGACCCGAAAGGTAATGATTTCAAACATGCCCCCGTTCATCCCTGATGATGAAATTGAGCGTGCACTTTTATGGTATGGAGAGTTGCAAAAACACGGCTTTAAAACATGTAACGTCGTTTAGGAGACAGGTGTTTCTGAAACAACCTGAATTGGATGCGTCTTTCAGAGTTTCATATGAAGGGAAGACATACATGGTTTATGCTTGTACAGGTAGTTTAAAGTGTTTTGAATGTGGAGATGTTGGACATAAAAGGTCTAAATGTCCACACATAAGGCTGGTAGCAGTGGTGTTAATATTACACCGAATCCTGCTGCTGATTCAGAGGCCAATGAATCTAATGGAGAGCAAACGACTCCTAATGTGATTCCTACTGTTGATTCAGAGGCCAGAAACAAATCCAACGAAGAGCAAACGACTCCTAATGAAATAAAAGTAAGTGATGGAAGTGATGTCGCATCATGTAGTAGTGTAGGACATGAAAAAAAGACGTTTGACAAGACTGTAGAAATAGGGGAAAGTCTTGGATCAGAATGTAAGAAAAGTGAGGATGTTCAGATGAATGGTTACTATGGAGATGAACAAGATGCTGAGTTGTCCTGAGATGGTTAGAGAGGAAGAAATAAGGGATGATGATACGCTTTCGGATATTTCTGAGATTGGGTCTCAAAATATGGAGGAGATGTACTCCTGTAACTTTTGGTAAAGTGGTTTTTGCAAGAGACTCATAGCAATGGTGAAAATGAAACTGAGTGGAATAGATGGTGGGAAGGAAATTTGGTATTAAGTCATGGGACAAACAATAGTGCGGGAGTAGCTGTATTATTTAAAAAAGGGTTGAATGTCAATACTGAAGAAACTGAAAAAGGAAGGGTACTATAACTAAAAATACAGTATGGGGAACATGTTTTTGTTCTAGTGAATGTGTATGCTCCAAATAACGGGATGAAAAGAGTAAGAGTATTTTGATCAATTAGATAAAGCGCTTCAAAAATGTGACAATGATACTTGGTTAGTGTTAGGAGGGGACTGGAACTGTACTGTTATTTTTTTAATTGATAGGAATGGTGAAGAGTCACATAGTCACTCTAGTAAATTACTGTCTAATATAATGGAAAAAAATGATTTAATAGATGTGTGGAGAAGAAGGAATATTGGAGTAAGACGATTTGCATGGATTAAAAGGAGTGGTTGATTATGATTTAAATTTTCTAACTTTAGTTAGTGTGTAATGTTGCTGTTTGAGCATAAACAACATCTGCAAAGTTACAACGCTCAAAGTTCAGAGCAAAGGGAGATATTTGCTTTTAAAGAAATCACTTTTTAAGGACTACAACAAACGGCTGGACTACACGACGGGTTAGTGACATCACCAACCCTATAATTTACATATACCCCGCCCCCGGTAACACGATTTATAGATTATCAAGACAGAATATGCTAATCAATGACTAGAAGATAACTACACATAAGCTACATAAATTCACCACCTAACCATTCAGAAATGTTGTCTACATGTTGTCACTTCTTCTTGAGTCTCTCCATCTTTCTGACTCCGGCTTGAACATAAAAGGCTAAAAGTGTTTGATTTCAGTAATTTTCAGTGCATGTGTGTGTGAGTGCAAGCTCTTAAAGCTCCGCCCCCTGTGCCGGGAGCATCAGCTCATTTGCATTTAAAGGGACACACACAAATACGGTATGTTTTTGCTCACCCTCAAAAAGTGACAATTTTAACATGCTATATAACAATATCTGTGGGGTATTTTGAGCTAAAACTTCACACACACACTCTGGGGACATCAGAGACTTATTTTACATCTTGTGAAAAGGGCATTATACCACCCCTTTAAAGTAGTAGAAAATATGGTTAGTGGGGCTAGACTGGACAGGATTTATTTAAGTAAGGGTAGAAAATAGGGTAATGAGTGCATCAATATTGCCGAATGGGTTTTCTAATCATCATTTGATCATTTTTGATTTTAATATAAAGCAAACGTCAAGATCTAGGTATTATTGGCATTATAATGAAAAAATGCTACAAGACATGTTTTTTGTGATAGTTTTAAGCTGTTTTGGGAGAAATGGAAAGAAAGAAAAAGTGATTTTGAAAACCTTTGTCAATGGTGGGATGTGGGCAAGTTGCAAATTATAGAGTGTTGTCAGTGTTTCTGCTTGTAATTTTATGAATGTGAAAGAAACTATACAAAGTTTGCAAACAGAAATTGAGGGTTTGGAAAAGGACTTGACAAATAACAAAAGAGCACAGAACAATGCTACACTTTTAAACAAGAAAAGGAAAGAACTTGGAACTTTGTTACAAGAACAAGTGAAAGGGGCACTTGTAAGATCAAGGATTTTTTCCATTAAAGACATGGATGCCCCAACTTCATATTTCTTTAACCTGGAAAAAAAAGACGGTTCAATATAAACAGATGCATCATCTTCGTTGCCAAAATGGAAATATAACAACAAATCCGGTTGAAATGAGGAAGTTGGCGGTGGACTTTTATTCTATGCTGTATAGTGCTGAGGAATGTGATCCTGATAGTGCAAAAGACTTACTTAAAGATTTACCACAGTTGGAGCAAAAAAAAAAGAAAGCTTTGGATGATATAATTACATATGGAGAATTAACAGAAGTAGCTGTCTATGGGGCGTTCTCCAGGAATAGATGGATTAACAGCTGAGTTCTATAAACATTTCTGGGGAATATTAGGGGAAGATTTTTATGAAGTTGTACTAGAATGTTTTAATAATAAAGTACTTCTTGTTAGTTGTAGGAGGGCTGTAATTTCGCTGTTACCAAATTATTATGGTTATTATCCTTATTATGTTTAGATTATAAAATATTTTCAAAATCTATTGGAAATAGGCTCAAAAAATTTTTAAACATGTTGATTCATAAAGATCAAACATATTGTATACCGAAGCGATCAATAATGGACAATTTGTTTTTGTTTTAAGAGATGTGATTGATTGTAGTTGTATAAACTATTCTAATTTGGCTGTCCTGTCAATAGATCAAGAAAAAGCATTCGATAGGGTGGACCATGACTATCTTTTTAAGGTGTTAAAGAGTTTCGGAATCGGTGACCAATTTATTTCGTATGTTAAATTTGTTATATTCTGATGTATCAGTGCTAATTAAGGTTGGTGGAGGAATAAGGGCCCCAGTAACAGTCACAAGAGGTATTAGACAGGGTTGTCCTCTTTCTGGACAATTATATAGTCTTGTAATTGGACCTTTGTTGTGTAAGTTAAGGAGAGATTTGGGTGGTTTTTCAATTGCAGGTGTAAAGGAAACTTTTAAAGTGTTTATGTCTGCTTATGCCGATGATGTAACTGTTTGTATTTCAGGACAAACTGATGTAACAGCTTTGGAAACAAGCATTAGGCAATATGAGATGGCTTCCTCAGCTAAAGTTAACTGGGAGAAAAGTGAGGGGTTTATCATTAGCCGGTGGAGAGACACCGGACCTCCGAAACTTCCAGGAGGACTGATCTGGGGGAGGGAGGGTATAAGAGCGTTATGTGTTTTTTTAGGAAAGGAAAGTTTTAAAATAAAGAATTTGGGATTGCTGGAGAACGTAGTAGGTCTATTGTCTAAATTGAAATGGCTATTACCACAATTATCCTACAGAGGGAGAGTTTTAGTGGCAAACAATCTGGCAGCTTTTTGTTTTGGCATTTATTGTTCTGGAACCACCAAGTGAACTGATCTGTCACATACAGAGGACAATTGTAGACTTTATCTGGAGTGGTGAACACTGGACTCAGGCTGTTGTACTTTACTTACCGGTACACGAAGGAGGTCAAGGTGTGGTGGATGTAAAGAGTTGAATTGTCGCTTTCAGACTGCAAGCAGTATAGAAATGGTACTGTGATTTAGCATGGACACAGACGGCATGTGCATTCCTGCAGAAGGTTGAAAGTTTTGGACTAGACAAATGCCTGTTTTTATTGAAAATGGATGGGTTGAGACTGGTTGAGACAATCTCTCTTCTTTTTACAAGCCAATGTTACAAGCTTGGAGTAAGGTCTTGAAAGTGGAGAGAAATTTGAATGTACTTGGAGACTGGATTAATGAGGAACTCTTGTTTCATAATCTGTTGATTCAGACCAGATTTTTATCATCATTAAGCATTCGGAGAGCTCTCGTAAAGAATGGAGTCACTAAACTGGGACATTTACTGGATAATGGTGGATGGAGTTCAGAGGACACTTTTAAAGCACAATCTGGTTTGTGCTCGACAAGAATTGCTTTGAAACTGAGAGATGAGATATTTGCTGTTTTGCCAAGCAGTTACAGAAACCTTGTTGCGGGGGGAAATGTACAACAGCTGAAAGGAGGTTTTCCAAAGTTAAAAATTGTTCCTGCTGTCAGTAAAGAACAAGAAGAAGAACTTGATGGATCTATATTACTCCGCAGCTGGAAGAGCTTGACATTTCGTCGAAAAAAATCACTGTACTATGTTACAGTGAAAGTTTTTCACATGAACTCACTCAGCAGGCAGAGTTTTTCAAAGTGGACCGAGACAATGGAGCCAGACTTCCTAGTGAGGGATAGGTGGAGAGTCCTGTATAAGCCTCCCATTGAGAAGCGGACAGCTGATCTGCACTGGAGGCTTATCCACAGGGCGATAGCTACAGACAGACATGTAGCACACCTGAATCCAGCAGTGGGGGGGAAGAACCTATAGAACATTTGTTCTCAAGATGTTTGAGACTTGGAGGTCTTTTTAAGCTGCTTGATGCTTTCAGGGTTTTCCCACAAAGTCTTTATTGGGGGACTCAAATACAAAGTGCTTGATAGAGGAAAAGTGTGTTTATTCAATTATTTAATTGGTACAGCAAAGCTTGCAATGTGGAAAACAAGGAAAAATAAGGAGTTGGAACTTGGTTCAACAGATGTAGAAATAATGTGTATGGTAAAATAATTTTCATATTATAAACTATTGAGTTTTTCAGAAATTTTGGGTATAAATGAGCTTTTATGTGTTATTGATGATGGAGCTTTAATTTTTTACTGTTAATTTAATTTGTAATTGTTGTTGAGGTAAAATGATACAGGTAACAATAGTGTTGTAAATCCTGGATTTAATGTAATAAAGATCGGTTCAATCTCTCTCTCTCTCTCTCTCTCAGAGAGGGAATCAGAAAGCATGTGATGCAACAGTAGGCACGTTTCCATTACAGATTTGCGCAAAACTTTAGCGATTTTTTTTCTAAATGTCGACAAAAAACTATTTCGAAATGATGGTGTTTCCATTAAACGATGTTATGCGACTAAAACTTCATTTTTTTCCTCTCGCGATAAGTCAAATCATTCCAAAAACCATGGCAACGGACTATTCCCGGCCATTATTATTAATGGAAGGAGATGTATGTGTGTTTTCCAAGCATTAATGGTAAGGAACGACCCTTATTATACTTGTGAGCGGCACATATGAGGTGTTTCTGGGTGTTTCTCCCTCATCTCTGCTTCGAGGTCTTGATTGTGGCATTTCTTTGAGGTTTAGAATCCAGTATTCCTGTAATTCTTCTGTCTTTTATGAATTTAATAAAGAACTCTGTCTCGTATTCTGTCTAAACACACCGCGTCATCTACGTCAGGTGACCTGCAAATGCGCAAAAACTGTTTCCATTGCAGTTTTGCGAAATATTTCTTTTTCGAATTGCCTGAAAAACCTCCTCATGCAAGCGTAAAAACTTTTTTGCAATAAATGCGAGTTTTTGCAAAATTGACGTGTTTCCATTGGGCTGTATTTCCAATTCGCAATTTTAATTTGCGCAATTTGAAGGGTAATGGAAACGCGGCTTGTGAGACAAAGTCATGTACTGTACTAACTCTGAGCCACCTCGCTGTCTACAATATAAACGGAGATAGAGATAAAATTGAAAAGCAACGACAAACCATGAACAGCATCAGGAACAATAGAACAGAGCTGAGAAGAGTAACTTTATGCTCGAGAAGAACTGTGATGTGGAAACTACCAGTGGAGATCATGTGATTCGCTGAGAGAGACTGAAAGATGAGATATGATTCCAAATCACTTGTACAGTGGTTTAAATAAAGCAAAAATAATTGACATTTTTGGAAGAAACTTTGAAAGAAACAAACAATTTGCTGAAGTATACAAAAAATGACTGACTGGCTAATAAGTTGTTGTTTGTTTGTAGTTTAACACCATGCCATTGACCCCGGCTATACAGTATTCATGGTGAGAAAGAAATGAAAAAGGAACGATTTAAATAGGTTTTCTAAATTTTATCTTAAACAAATATTCTAAAAATGGACCTGGTCCTTAATATTTTCATAAAAGTCAACAGACAAATAAAGAATTAGAGTTCAATCATAGTCCATCAAAATATGCTTCAGTGTTGATGGATTCTGGCATGACACTGACCAATAAGACCTTATGATAGAAATGTTAAAGCTGCTTTTTTCAGACAGACAGATAGAACAATAGATAGACAGACAGAACGATAGAAATATAGAGTCAAGACTAACACATTTTACAGTTGAAAAAGGATTTATTTTTTTTTTTTTTGATCATGTCTTCTCTCATAGGGCACCAAGTGACCCACGACTCCCACTGGTGCCACCTCAAAAGAACTGAGCATGACGACCCCTGACTCTGGGTTGAAATCCATAACCCTTGATATGAGCCATAACAATGGTCATGCTTGCCTGAACACACACACACACACACACACACACACACACACACCACTGACTGACAATACGTCTTTCTGGAGCGAGACAGACTGGTTTCTCGTATGTTCCAGAGAACACAGTTTGTTTTGTTTACCAGTAAAAGTTTGTTGAAGAGGAAAATGAGTCACTCCTCGCTTGACTGTACCTTCAAACGCCTCAAACTCTCAACCGCCTGAAAGATAGCAGTGAATCTACAGCTCCCCAAACACCCTGCCCTCCAAACAACCTCTCTGATACACAGATCATTATTATTGATGCAGACACGGAGAGAGACGGCAGGTAACGCAAATTAATAAACACTAATATATGGTGGGAAATAATTATGCCTTATGAAAAAATAACAGGGTTGACAGTTTTACTGTTTACTACAGACTCATTATCATGACACTGTTTATTTGGAAGAGAATTGAATAGATTTTACTTTGTAAACATTAACAATAAACAATAGTTTTGTTTATAAACAATAAACAAGCCAAAGCCAATGGCAACAAAGGTGGGAAAAGGCGACAGTTAGTACAAGTGTTACATTTACATTTACATTTACATTTATTCATTTAGCTGACGCTTTTATCCAAAGCGACTTACAATTGCTATATATGTCAGAGGTCGCACGCCTCTGGAGCAACTAGGGGTTAAGTGTCTTGCTCAGGGACACATTGGTGTCTCACAGTGGATTCGAACCCGGGTCTCTCACACCAAATGCATGTGTCTTATCCATTGCGCCACACCACCCCATGTACCCCATGTTACATGTACTAACACATTTTTTTAAAGGGGTCATGAACTGCATTGTTTTATTGTTTTATAATGTTTCCTTGGGTGTACTAGCATAAATTTAGAAATAAAAGGCATTTTTCTACCCTGATTTTATCCTCTGGTTTGAACACTGTTTGAAGGGGCGTGTCTGCTGTGAGACTTCAGTGTAAACGCCCACTGCTGTGATTGGCTGTGAGACTCCAGTGTAAATGCCCACTGCTGTGATTGGCTGCTGTGAGACTTCCGTGTAAACGCCGTAGGGCTGTACTGTCCTAGTCGATTAATTGGTCGATACGTTCTGGTTCGACCAAAATTCTGATTTTTTGCCGCGTTTATTTCATCAGTTTTGCCGCGCTGAGGCGCGCTCATTTCATCAGGTGGAAAGCACTAACTGCTAATGGGGGTGTTTTCAGAGTACCCTTGTTTCACTGTAACAATCTGTCTTCAGAACACCCCCCTTGTTTTCACCTTTTTTGGATTAGTCCAACCCAAGAGAGAGCGTCGAGCGATAACTAGAAGGTTTGATGCTGAATATTATTTATTTAATTGTGAGAGCGTTTAATAGTCAGTCCTCTTCTAACATGTCAACAACAAAGAAATCGACAGTGTGGCAGCATTTTGTTAAAATTGATAACAGGAAAAAGGTCGAATGCAAAGTTTGCAAGCAACAGTTTTCCACAGCTCGACGACAAACATGACATATCATCTAAAAGTGGTAAGCTCAGCTCACTTGTCTGCGTTAGCTTGCCCTGTCTGTTTTGAGTAGGCTATATGAACATATCAGAATTTGCATATTTCAATGTTTTAGTGTGATAACCTAACTTTTTTTTTTTTTTTTTGGAGCCTAATGCGCAATTGCGCTGTGCTGTTGGTTGTGTTAGTTTTGAGCCTAGGATGCTTTATTTTTCAGTTATTCACTTTATTTCGTTTCTGCTCTTGATCTGGTTTGTTTAATAAATATTATTTTTTTATTAAAGTGGACGTGCCTTTTGTGTTTCTTAAGAGTAAAAGCTTTAAGTTAATAGTCTATTCGTGTCTCAGCTGCGAAGCTGAGCTCATGTTCAGCCTCGCTCGGTGCGAGGACATGCACGGTGAAATGATAGTGTCTGACAGAGTTATAACTTATTATTATAACATATGACACAAATAATTGTCTAAATTATGTTGCATATTCCTCAACGGTTCTTGTGATGATATCACTAGTTGACAACATAGTACTATTTTTGGAAATCATAAGCTATGATATTGCGCAGGTGCACGTGATGCAACGCTGTCAGAGCCGACAGACTTGTGTGTCAGACTCATTTCAGTGCAAAATAATTAGGTCAAAAACGATTTAATATACTGCAAATAGCCTACTAGTTGTTTGTTTATTTATAATTCATTTAGGCGGACAACAAGGCTACCAAGTCCTGCGCACAGTGCGCATCTAATTAATTTAACGTTTTTTTTTTTTCTAACGTAATTTTTAGTCGAAAATTTCAGGACTTCTGTCGACCAAGATTTTCTTTGGTTGAGTACAGCCCTAAAACGCCGACAGCTGTGATTGGCTGACATCTTTGCATTTGAAATAGACAGGTGTTACATGTGGAATTCTCACGAAAACTTTCAGCACGTTTTTAATATTACAGTTCTCAAGGTTTACCAATAGTGAAAAGTGTTGATTATAGCATTATATTTAAATCTATAGCATTAAATTTAGATCTATAGCATTATATTTGATGGTGGCATTAAAGGTTGCAGAGATGAGCATGTAGCCGATCAGACATGTTCAGCACGTGAATGCAGTGATCTCATCATTGCAACTTGATTTCTGCACACAAACGAATGCTTTCATCATAACTAACAGTGCAAACGCAATGTAAAAAAGAGATTTGTTAATTATTACAGGAGTTTTGGCGAGAGTCCAGAACACTGTTTGATTGACAGTTCCAGCGATTGTAAAGGGAGTGTTCTTTGTGATTAAATTATATATAGAAAGTAATCAGTTTAAAGGTATTAGAGGTATTAGAGGTATTTAGGTATTAGAATGAACACCATTACTTACATGTTGTGGCGTTACTGTCGAGTCCATATAAAAAATGTCTGTTTGTGAAGCCTGCGCTGAAATTGTGACTGATTTACCAAAGAATCCACAGTGAAATGTGCCGAATACAAACAAATAATGCTCTACTGAGACATTCACATTGTTGAAAATAAATAGCATTAGGAAATGTTATATAGTCCAGTGATCTTGTTTTGCTCTTCTCTCCTCGTCATCTCACTAACACGCCAGTGGGCGGGGCCAAAGTTGCAACGGTGAAGTAGGCGTTGATCTTATTCTGCAGAGGCGGACTTTCACCTATCTATTATAGGCACATTCCACAAGTCGTTCGCTGGGCTTGGATACAACAAAGGCTGTTTTTGGACTAACAAGGAAGTTTTCAGTTCTGAAACGTACAGGATACTATTATAGTATGATGACCTCTTACATGTCAAAAGCTCAAGGAAAATTTGATTTCTCAATTCATGACCCCTTTAAATCAAAAGTTAAATTAACTAATTACTTAACATATTACACTAGAATATTGACAAGCTCAAAGCATCAGATAAACTGAATCCCACTAAACTTCTATTGGGATATGTTAATGAGGGACACGACCATTTTATAGAACGACCCTGGTAATATAAGATCTCCTGACTCTCATTATTGGTTTCTCCTTCAGTCTTTCCAGCTCTTTCAATCTCCATCGTCCTGCTGTAGAACTGCACTTATTTCCCATGGTGCACATCCCTCAATATTCAATAGCTAGCGTTCTGCCACACGAGGATGAAGCCATTCTCTTACTTTCCTCTCATATCTTGCCCTGAAGACAGACCTTTGCGGTAAAGAAAGGAAACTGTTCGGTTTGCGTACGTGAATGACAGGAGAGCTGCGGGGAATCTGTTCGGCTGTCGGCTGTCCGCTCTCGTGTAGTGATCTGGGATCAGTGTAGCATATTCTGCCATGATTAATGCTGGAGCTGCTTTTATCCACACTGGGCTGTAAGAGTTGTCAAAGGTAAAGGTCACTCCCAGTCAGAACGGAAAAACCCATGAAAAGATAAAATAACAGTTTTATGGTATAATAAGAAACATTATCTTAGAGTAAAGGTTAAGAAACGCCTTAAATATTCCAAGCCATATTTCAACTCCAAATAATTTCATTATAACAGATGTTTTGGCAGTGGCCATTTTTTGTAACAAATTAACTTCTGCTCTCATTCTTCACATGGAATTTTGCAATCAAACACGAATTTACCAGTTGAATTTAACAAAAGATACTTTTAATTGCATTCAGGAACAGATGGTTTTGCTCTATGCAGGAGTAAAAACCTGTGAAAAAGTAATTTAACAGTTCTTCTCTAATAGGGTGACCATACGTCCTCTTTTTCCCGGACATGTCCTTTCTAGATCGCCCAAAATGTCCGGGATTCGGCTTTTGCTTTCTACAGTCACCATTCATTGTGTTCACATGCACACCTTTTGTTTCAATCAGACTTTAATTCATTCAGATTGATGAATCTGAATGTACTGTTTACATAAACGACAAACAAGTGATCGGGTTGATGTGCGTTATTGCATTGCTTTAGGTCCCGCCTTCTCACACGGCACCATTGGTCGGTCGGTAATGTACGTAGCGCAACATTGGTCAAACTGCATCTCAATCATTACCCTCACCATGGCAACAACCAAGAGACACAGAGCAGCACTTGCTTGTCAACAGTGGCACATGGCTCCTGAACAGCGTTTAAAAAAAAAGCCCAAATGTAAATTCACAGATTATTTACAGAGAAAATCCCTGTGTTTTCGTCTCAGTCGGGATCCGTGTGAAACAGAATGCATGACCTGCAAAGCTGGCACATACGTGTCATAAAGATGCTATAGCGACCTCGAAGCCCTCATAAGGAAAGTATTGAAGCGAACGTCTGGAGGACTGAAATAATTTTTTACTGAAATAGTGGGGGGGTTTTTTATAGCAACTGATTTTTTTTTTTTTTTTTTTTTTTAACCAATGGTCACCCTATTCTCTAGCTTACTTGGTACTTAGTACCTCAAATAAAAACTCTTCAAACATTTGACAACACTAACATAGCAAATCCATTGACTAGTTCCTTCTCAAAAGTGCTTGTTCAACCTGGTACCTTGTAAACTTCATTTCCAGATCAAACTTGATTTCCAATCAAACTGGAAATGCAGATTTTTGTGCGTTTAATCTGCATCAGGCGGTCAGCGGTTTGAGGCTGAGATGATCTGTAACAAAACAATATGACCTTTATGTTTTAAACTAGAGGGTTTGATGTCATTTTCAACATGATATTCTTATATAATCAGAATGATAGTTCAAATGGTAATTAAACTGAGACAGAGAGAGAGAGGCAAAGCGTGAGCGAGCTGTGTTTAAATCAATACACTGATTAAAGTATCTTTCTCATCTGAATGTCTGCAACTTTTGATGCTGCTTGAATGACAATTCAATGACCAATTCCTGACGTGCACGGCAAGTTATTGGCGTGCCGAAGGCAAAGGCTTACAGACATCTCATTAGCGTCTCATTCATATTTGAGCTCATTATTCACTGATGTGGAAATGCATATGACCTGTCGGCTTCATCATTACGACAGCAAGAGCAAAACGGCCTGAAACACCCTCATCATAGGCTCAAATCAGATGTGCAAACCAGTTCAGAATATCTGCTCTGAGAATCAATCTCATTCACTCCATTGAAGACTGATTGGATCAATCGTCTCTGAAGAGAGACATATTGAACGTGTCTGTTTGAGGTATGGCAGCATAAAACTCAAGACTCAAAGCAAACAAGATAAAACAAAACAGATGATTCACAACGTCATTTTCAACAGTTTTTGTTTGGTTGTGGTTCAACATTAAGATTGCCTTTCACTGATCGTCCGCTTGTCCCGAAACAACCGAACAATACAACTTCAGTATTTTAAAATAATTAGCAAATTGCTGAGGGATGAGGAATAGGAAGTTAACCATACAGAGAATCACATTATGCATAATTCAGACAATGTGACCTTGGCTGCCTTGAGGAAAAACAAGGGTCGTTTCCCATCCAAATTAATGTTCTTCTGTGATTATTCTTCACTACAAGTTAGAGGGCAAGAGTTACTAATGAATTTAATTCAGGGTGTTTTTACTCTTGAACCAAAATCATCTAAAACGGGAACCAAGTTGAAAAGGCCCCAGTTGTCCTCACATGATTACATGAGGTTATGTTAATATATACAAATTTTATATAACAACTTTGCCAGTGACATCTTTTCAAATGGGTCATTCCATGTCCAGAGATCATGACATGGCATCATGACATCACTCAACCAGAGATCCCTAACTTTTTTTTCTGGTTAAAAAAATACATGAATGAGTTTTTGAAATTGATTCAGAGATTGGTGATTGAGTTTATCAATCCTTGTTGCATTATATGGCAATGGTGACAGTTCAAAAATGGGGAAAAAAATGCCTGTAACTCAAGTAGTATTAAAGCTATTGTAATGTCCTTTTAGAAGTTTTCTTCTGGTATCTTCAATTTTATGGCCCCTTATGATTCAGTTCCAGGGATATTGGGATCTCATTGTGGCTCCATGAGTAAATAGTTACATTTTAGTGGTTGAAAACCAAAAGTGGGTTCCTATTGCTATTGTTAGGATTTTCAATGATCAACATTCTGCCCTAAAAAGTCTTAAGTCGTAGAAACATCACCAAGGCTCGGCCTGACAGTGGCACTACTGTACATTGATCAAAAGTATGAAATTGCTCATAACTCCTTACCGTCTGTTGCAGATTTAAATGTCTTATATATCATTGGAATTCTTGGCTCAAGACGAACAAAACGAATGTCTCGGATTTGATCGCCGCATTGACCAAATTTTCGGATGGTTTGTGTTTTTTGAACCAAAACCAGTTCTAGGTTTTTTGCCCAATCGGAACCAAACCAGTACAGAAATCTCGATTCACATTCGTGACAAAAACATTTGAAGTGGGTGTGGCCACTTTTACTAAAATGGCTATAACGCTTGAACGGAATGAGATATTTTCACCAAACTTGGTACACCTATGGATGGGCTCAGTCTGTGGTCACGTGAAAAAGCGACTGGCCACTTAGTGGCACTATAAAAAAATAAATAAATAAAAAACCCATGAAAATGGCTATAGCTACGAAACAGTTTGATTACTTTGAAAGTTAAACATTTGTGTGTCTAGAAAAACAAATTTGAGCACCTATTAGACAAGGTTAACGGACGCTGACCAGAACAAAACTTACTGGGCCTGTTTGATTCATGGTCCTAGAGATCTGTGCACATTTTTAAGCAGTTAAATATTGGAGATTAAAAAAAAAAAAAAAAAAAAAACTAGTTTCACGAACTAGTCCTAGGCTTTTTGCTCAACCTCGATAAAACCACTGCAGTCCAAATCTGGACTCTATAGGTCAATAATTGTCAAAAAAGTTCAACTTGACCCTTTATAGCAAATGCAGGGTCATTTAGAAAATATGCATGGCCAAGTGTACAAAAAGCCTAGAATTCCTAAATGAAAACTCAGAACTTTTGTGAGCAGATGCGACACATGATTCTAAACAAGCATGCAAAATTTTATGGATCGGACAATAGGTGGCACTATAACAGTTAAAAAGGTTTCAAAAACACAATATTTCTACGGTAAATGACCTGAAATTAAGGCTGGGTCAATAAATCGATGCATCGCGATTCAAACCCACTGCTAACACCCTTGTAATTCGCTTCAACCTTCGAACTTTATGAATGATTATTTTATAGAAGGTTCAAGTGGTGTGTGTAAGGCATTGAAAGCCAGCAGAGTACGTCTGTTTCTAAAGCATGCAGTGTCATCTGCTGTTAAAAAACTAAGACAAAACAAAACAAAACGTTTTTGACCACTGACAATGTGTACATTTTAACGATTTACTCATGGACCTATATTGACATCCCCATATCTCTGGAAATTAGCCATATTGGGGCTGAAGATATGAAGTCAGGATACTAAAAGAAAACTTGGTTAAGATCCAGCATCTAAAAGGATCTTAAGACATCTTTAACACTTCTTGAGTTACAGGCATGCAAAATCCACCAATCTCTGTGTAGATTTCTAAACTTTCTAAAGTCATTTTGTTCCCCTGTAATTTGGATCCAAATCTCAACTGAGAACTGTCAATTTGACCCTCCTCTACAAAATTGTGGATTACTCAGTAAAAATTCATCCATGGCATTTAATATTATGGATTTCATCACTATTTATATGTTTGTCTTTCTTCAGAAAAATATTAACAAAATCAAAAATGTTAGAAGTTTCTAAAATGCGGTTGATTTTAGACAGAATGACCCAAAAGCAATTGAGGAAGTGATTCACTGTTTCCCGCGCTTTGCGATTCCCGTGTGAATATATTTTTGCTTCTCTATTGGGTTTGCGTGTGCATTTGTCAAGTGATTTGAGATGACTCTACTTTTGTACTGGAGCAAAAGAAGGTCACCTGCTCTTGTGTGAATGTACAATTATACAAACAAGATAAATTGCCAATTACCGCCAGGTTAATATTGATTCACAACCAGTCCAAGTAATTTCACCAGTGCACTCCACTCCACCAAAAAAAAAAAAAACCCAGTTCATTTCAGATAGCATGAAAGTTATGTGGATTCATCTTTCCACGGCCTTATTGGACACAGATCGAATGTTTGGAGATGTTTTAATTGGTACATGAGCAGTACAATATAGCGTGATGAGTGCTTTCATCAATTATCTGAATAAATCTAACCTGAATGAATCAAGAAAATGAGTTTGATCACAGTACTCTAGTCACTCACAAAGCAAACACTGGCGGATTCCTGTAAACCTCAGCCCGTATCTTCCTCCGGGACTTTGATGGTGATTTAACCTGTTCAGAGTCCAGCAAACCACAAGAGCTTATCCTCCTAATACAGTCTGTCGGATTATGGAAATAGAAACCTTAATGTTTACACTCCAAGATGAGAAAGTGGCTCTAGAGAAAGACAGCGAATGAACATGAGATGGAAAGAGACAGATTAGAGAGATGGAGAGAGAGAGAGTGAGAGAGAGAGAGAGAGAGCTTGACAAAGAGAAAGGCAGGTAGAGAGATATCTTGACGCTTACTAAGAGACAGTGCAGAAAATAACAAAAATATATGGCAGAAAATAAGACTTTTCCCAGTTATCTTGGGAATGAAGACATATTTTCAGTCAAGTACAGCAATAGCATCTGGAATTAAAGGGATAGTTCACCCAAAAATGAAAATTCTATCATTGTTTACTCACCCTCAAGTTGTTCCAAACCTGTATGAGTTTCTTTGTTCTGCTGAATACAAAGGAAGATATTTGGAAGAACGTTTGTAATCAACAGATCTCGGTCCCCATTGACTACCATAGTAGGAAAAAAATATACTATGGTAGTCAATGGGGACCGAGATCTGTTTGATTACAAACATTCTTCCAAATATCTTCCTTTGTGTTCAGCAGAACAAAGAAACTCATACAGGTTTGGAACAACTTGAGGGTGAGTAAATTATGACAGAATTTTCATTTTTGGGTGAACTATCCCTTTAATTGTATTATACATGTTGTTTTTTACTCTTTTACTCTTTTGATGGTTTCATAAAGAACCTTAATCTCAACATTTACTAATACACATTAATTAAATGGATCAAATGTTAACATTAACTAATGTAATCTGTTAACATTAGTTAATGCACTGTGAACTAACATGAATATGAACATTTTTATTAAGTAACATTAACAAAGAATAATAAATGCTGTAAATGTATATTTACTTATTGTTAGCTGATGTTAGTTTCATGCATTAACTACTGTTAATAAATTAAACCTTACTTTAAAGTGTTACCAAAAGTTCTTCACAGTAAGAAAACATATATTATTTTAAGAACTGATCACTGAAAGGTTCTTTTGGGAACCAAAAATGGTTCTTCTTTGGCATCGCTGTAAAAAAACCCTCCTTTTGGAACCATTATGTTTAATAAGTGAAACAAGTTTTTATTCGTGGCATTTAATATTTTACCTCTTTTCTTCATTTATGTATTTCTTTCACCAGAAAAACAAAAAAATAAAAATAAAACTTTATAGTCAAGGACCTCTAAAGCTGAGCTTAGACTAAATGACCCAAAAGTGACTGGATTTAAATATTTATGGGAAGAAACTCACATTCAGATGAATAGACTCACTCTCACACACACACACACTCACAGAGAGAGAGAGAGAGAGAGAGAGAGAGAGAGAGAGAGAGAGAGAGAGAGAGAGAGAGAGAGAGAGAGAGAGAGAGAGAGAGAGAGAGAGAGAGAGAGAGAGAGAGAGAGAATATGATAACATTGAGCATTCAAACACTGTATTTAAACATGCTTGTCATTCCTACAACCTTGCCTTGTGTTTGTGGACATTTTGCATGTACATATTTCCATAACAGACAACAGAAATCACAACAGCAGATTGTGTGCGCGCGTGTGTGTGTGTGGGGGGGGGGGGGGGTAATTCCTTATTTCTGATACGGTTCGTCCGCTCTTGTCCTTCAGGATGTGAGAGATCACTCTGACAGTGAATGTGGATCTGATGTTTAATTAAAGCCACACAGCTTCAGGAACATGCTGACTTTGAGAAACAAAGACACATTTCACCGTCCTGCTGAGTTTCCTTCATATTTATCAAGTCTCTCGGAGAAGAAAAAAACACAAAAAACCCTGCGCTTGTATTTCAGAGGGGGAAATCCTAACATGTGGACATTATTCAGTGAAGCAGCCCTGAATTCATAAACAGAAATGTTCTACCTCATTAAATAAATAAAGCAACATCTAGTCTTTCTGGTGGAGAAAGCGGGATGGGGAGGAAGACAGTTACAAGCTAATTTCACATTCAAATCAAACTGAATAAAACTGAAGCACTGCAAAATGTAAATGTTAAAGGAATAGCACCAGATATTTAACTTTTATACTTTATTAATCTTCACCTTAATGGGGACTTTGTGTGAAGAACAGGAAAAAAATAATTAAATTATTCTGCCATAACTCTTGCAAAATTGCCTCAATGTGGCTTGATGCATCATATTTAAATGCGTGTGTCTAACATTTTTTTAAAAATGTTTCTACTTTTTATAGAATGTTCAACATTCCCATAATGTTTCAAGAATGATAAAATGGAATGTTACCTTAACATTCACATAACCAAGAAAGAAAAAAAATGTTTTGAGCTTTCAGGGAACATTCAGAATTTTTTTACAACTTAGTGGGAACGTTAGAAAAAGGCTCTTAGAACATATTTTCCTTGGACTGTCCAGGTCTAAAAACAAAAGTTATCCAGCTAAGTCCCCCATTCATGTCAATTATACTGAAAAGTGCAGCATGACCATTCAGCTAAACATCTTCTTACATTGAAGAAAGAAAGTCATTCAGATTTGGAACAATGTGGGATGAAATAAGTCTTATTGTTGGATGAATTATTCTTCGTAAACCATTAATAACCTCTCTTATTTCATTACAAGAACTTTTAGAAAGCTTAACTGGCATTCTGAGGACATGAAGGAGAGCCAGTCAATCTGAAATGTCTTTACATAACCACTACCGGTGAGCTCTGAAAAGTGATTTTCCGCAGCATTGTAAAAACAGTGAGTACTCGCTAATTTAATCATTCAAAGAAATGGAGTCCACGTGCCTGTGGGAGGAATCGTGTGTGAGAAAGAGAACTGAACGGAGGTGAAGGTTGGATGGTGGAGAAAAGCTTCTGCAATCCTCTACAGCAGCAGTAAGTCTGAAGTCCAGAATGTTGCTCTCTGATTATGTGCTTTTAAATGGACCCGTTTCTCCTCATTGATCATATGAAACAGAAAGACCGTTCAGAACAGCAGAGGAATCAGCACACACAGCTGTTTAAGACGTTTATTCTGATTAATGGCCCCCTGAAATCCCAAAGCCCGTCCCATAAATCCGATGAAAGCCAATGATAATGGGAGCTACAGCTCGACAGAGCACGAGAGAGAGCGTGAGTATGCATAAAATATGCATTAAGTCTGTTACCTTAAGTTGGTTATAGTATGATTAATTCAGGCAGGAGATATTAGGAATTGTTTTAAAGGAATGATTTGACCAGTTTCCCAAAACCCACCTGCGATGAGCACTGAATGACTTTGCTTTATTCTCTCGAACACTCTCTATCTGCTATGAATGAGAATCACATTAATCCAATCAGTGGAAGATTAATGTGCTTTCCGCCTCCTAAATCAAAACCGGATCCCTGTATTTCCTGAAACGATGCATGAATTGTCTTGTGAAATAACATGCTGCTTCAACAATTCTTTAGTCAAAACCTTAATACAAATAGTTAGCGTGTTTAAGTCACTCATCACTAGTACTAGTCCTTCTTGAGATGTGATCAAACCTCTAACCATAAGTTTAAAAGTTGAGTGTGTGCAACTTAGCAACTCCATTGCAATGTGCTTAAAAACATTACAATAACTTGGTAACCATAGAAACCAGCCAAAGTACCATAGCAACAGCATAGCAACACTCTAGAAACAACCCAAAACACCCTAGAAACTGCACTCCAATGGTTTAGGTCTCAGGTATGACCTTCAGGGTGTCATGGAGGGGGTGAGGTTTCGAAATCTCAACATCTAGCTACTGGAGTGCCTCAGGGCTCAGTGCTTGGACCGCTTCTCTTCTCCATCTACATGTCATCACTAGGATCTGTCCTTCAGAAACATGGTTTTTCATATCACTTCTATGCTGATGAAACACAACTCTACCTCTCAGTCCAACCTGACGGTAGCTGCTCGCATCTCAGCCTGCCTAACAGACATTTCTTGCTGGATGAAGGACCACCACCTTCTACTCAACCTTGCGAAGACAGAAACTATTCTAGTCTCAGCCAACCCAACACTTCATCACAACTTCTCCATTCAGCTAGGTTCATCAACCATAACTTCATCAAGGACATCCAGGAACCTTGGAGTTGTGATTGATGATCAGTTGAACTTCACAGACCGCATTGATAGAACTGCCCGTTCATGCAGATTTGCCTTATACAACATTAGGAGGATCAGGCCCTTCTTATCGGAGCTACACAACTCCTTTTCCAAGCACTTGTTCTATCCAGACTGGACTATTGTAATGCTCTCTAGGCAGGCTTTTCAGCATCACTGTCAAACCTATACAACTGAGCCAGAATACAGCAGTGAGAGTGTCTTTAATGAGCCGAAGAGACGCACGTCACACCTCTCCTCATAAAATTGCACTGGTTGCCAATTGCTGCTCGCATCAAATTCAAGGCACTGATGTTTGCCTACAGAAAAACCGCTGGCTCTGCACTCCTATACCTAAACTCATTACTCCAGACATATGTGCCATCCAGAAGCTTGCGTTCTGCAAGTGAACGGTACCTTGTGGTGTCATCCCAAAAAGGCAAAGTCACTTTCCCAGATATTTCCCTGCTGGTGGAATGATCTGCCTAACTCAACCTGAGCTGCTGTGTCTTTAGCCACTTTCAAGAAACTGCTGAAGACGGATCTTTTTTGGCAACACTTGACTCATTTATACTAACACTTACTATACTGTATATCTATTTAAAAAACCTTGCTACATGTACTGTGTTGGACTAACTAAGACTAGTCACAGCACTTGCATATTGTTGCCCTATTGTTGGTTTGATTGCTTTTGTTGCCCTCATTTGTAAATCAGTTTGGATAAAAGTGTCTGCTAAATGTTTAAATATAAATGTGCATGGTATTGTGCTTAAAAACACTAACAGACACAAAGCAACACCATAGACACCACCCAAAACACCCTAGCAACTGTATAGCAAAATGCTTAAAAAACATTCAGAACACTTTAGCAACCATTTGGAAACACCACATAAACCACCCAAAACACCCTTTAAACTGCAAAGAAAAGTGCTTAAACATTCAGAACAGAACACCTTAGCAACCACTTTGAAACAACATAGAAACCACCCAAACACTCCAGCAACTACATAGCAACATGCTATAAAACACTTAAAATTTCTTAGCAGCAACATAGCAACCCCCTAGAAACCACCCAAACACCCTAGCAATGCCCTGGCGACCACTCACAACACCACAGCATGAATGTGCTTTTGCAACGTTTGCATGGACAAACGCAATTCACAATTTCTTCATAAAATGGGTATTTTCTTTAAAATCACAACGTCTTTGCTTTAAACAGGACACATTAAAGTTACACAAAATTCAGGTTCATGTTCTGACTGTTTCTCTCTCCAGGCCAACGGTAAATGTCAAGCCTCATTATGCTGAAGCTGTGGGCACTTCATAAACCTATCTAGAGAGAATCTGACTAGAATTTAAAGATCTTAAAGCTCAAGAGGCCATTATTGCCAAACCAAATATTAAAACCTCAGCCAGACAAAGCAGGAGTGTCTAGAAAGAAACATCATCTGCTTTAGCTGCTCATCTCATGTCTCAGTTTAATGCTGCATCACTAAAAGTCATGTGAAGTTTGACTTTATGATCTCAAGTATAGTGACCACAAACTTGAACAGACAACCAATTAAACTGGAAACAATTAATGTTTGATGTAAAAACTGCTATTTCTTGTTGATGTATACTGCTACTTGTTGAAAATCACTGATACACATCTTCATCATTGATACACACACACACTATTGGCCTGTAGCAGATATTAGGTCAGTATTTTTCATGTTTGAGCTGATATGTTTGCACTCACAGCAATAAAGCTCTTGCGGTGTCAGAAGGTCTTAAATTACAGAGCCCTTAAATCAGCAGAGATTTGCTTTATAGAACTGAGAGAAACTCCCTCTCTCCTCTTTCTGTGGGGTTTTTCATCAGGTTCATCATAACACAGCCAATGGCGGCAGAGATCCAGAGATATTTGGTTGTGCATGAGGAAGCATATCCATCTGAATGCAAAGAAAATTGAACTCAAACTGACTGTAATTTCACATTCCTGGTGTCAAATCTCAGCGCTGCCCTATTTTTCTCTCCTCGAGAAAGATTCCACGCCATATCATACCCGACATAGAGATATTACTGCAATAACGACATGATTCCCTGGCATCGGAGTTTGCTTTCAAAAGGGTTTTGTGTTGCGTGTCATTCCTGTGAACTTATTCAATAAAACACATCCAGCGAGGCGTTCTAGACTCCCTCACAAGCTCACAGATGAACAATGGATTTCTAGAGCAGCATATCTGTGGAAAATTAGATGGTCCAGATGGCACAGTCACAAAAAAAACGAATTATATATATATCATATATAATACATATGTGTTCATATTCATATAAAACATGTGAATATATATATATATATATATATATATATAAAATATGCACACACAGTCACACACACACACCGATGAGCCAAAAGATTATGACCACCTGTCGAATATACTGCTGCTCCGTGTGCTGCCAAAACAGTGCCGACCCGTCGAGGTATAAACTCTACAAGAGCCCTGAAGGAGTCCTGTGGTCTCCGGCACCAAGACTTCAGCAGCAGATCCTTCAACACCTGTAGGTTGAGAGGTGGAGCCGCCGAGGATTGAGATCTGGCGAGTTTGGAGGCCAGAGCAACACCTTGAACTCTTCATCACGTTCCTCAAACCATTCCGTTAGTCAAGCTCGCATCAGCTGACTGTCAGCCGATCCACGTCTACCTATAGGAATACGATGCCTATCACATAAATAAGCTCCTTCAGTATTATCAGCAGCTATCGCGTTTCTCAGGAGCGAATTAACCCTCCTCCCTCCCCAGCTCCACCTCTACCTCTCGGCAGTCAGGATTCCCCCTTGAATCAGACTAAATTCTCAATTATGGTGTACATTAAAATACTGACATTAATAATATCTGCAATACATCCATGTTGGTTCTGTTCTGTTTACCCTAAGGGGGGGGGGGGGGGGGGTCATCGCTGCTCTTATCCATGCTAGGCTGCATGGATGCACAGGGAGTTCTTGCCCTGAACAGAACCATACCGCCAATCCAAACTGTATGCTAATTATCAGTCGTATTTGACGATAGTGGTCCTGACAGAACTTCTGTTGTCTCGGAGCGAACGGGATAGCCTTCATTTCTCTCGTGCATCGCTGAGCCCAACACCCTGTCGCCAGTTTCTGTTTGTTCCTCCTCGGACACTGTTGGTAAATCCTCATCACTGCTGACCGGGAGCGTCACACAAGCCTTGAGTTTCAGAGATACTCTGACCCAATCGTCTTGCCATAACAATCTGGCCCTTGTCAAAGTCTCTCGATCTTTATTCCTGCATCCAATACACTGATCACGAAAACTGATCGTTTGCTGACCATCTAATCTACCCAGACCTTAATATGTGGCCTTGTTAGGAGACGATCAACGATATCCTTAACGTTTAAATATTCATCCTTAAAACAAGATACGGTAAAAAACAAACTGCATTAAATATTGGGACTATTTGGGTTTGATTTCAATCCCTCAATGAGCAATGACTAGCTAGCTCTTTATTAACATCCTGTTTATTTCCTTGTCACTGTGTAAATAATAGAGGTTTAATTAAATGAAGTGTCTGAGTTTTACCCAAACACAAATCTGAATGTCTGATACACCCTTCTAAAGAATCACTTTAATTAATTTCAACACAAGCAGATTAATTTTCAGAAGGTGTTGCAGAACAGGCATGACCTGGAGCAAACTGCAGAAAAATAGCAAAGTCATGTCTATCTATAGTCGCATTCTAGAATAATGCAAAACTTATATACATACACACACACACACATACATACATACATACATACACATACACATATACATATATATATATATATATATATATATATATATATATATATATATATATATATATATACACACACACACACACACACACACACATATATGCACAAATGTCACCTAAAAATCAGTTAGATTCAATCACTCGTTAATGTTAATGATATCATATCACCGTCATCATCAGCAGCCCTTTCAAAACCCATATATGCCACACAATCCTTCAGCGTGATTAGAAAACTCATTTTCGGGGCTCTGGCGTAGAGGTGCTTCACAAATCGTTCACAATACATTTAAAAGCAAGCCGGCAGGGTTATTATAGCGTTATGAATCTGAGTTAACTTCAGGCTGCAGACGTCCACAGGGACTGCTGAATTGTTTGCCTTGACATCCATCAAACCGCTCTGCTAAATTGTGCGATTTGTGTTCATGTGTCCTTTATTAAACCCTGTGCTGTTCAACTAATAGATGCTATTTGTTCTTGGACTGGATTTCAGATATGTGAGCGTAATGCTGAACGGTGAGCGGGTGAATTACTAGCATCCTTGTGCTGCCTGGATTAACTACACAAGAAGATATACACAAGTATAAGTAGATGATAAGTAGATGTCATGTTGCTAGGGTGTTCTGGATTGTTGCCATGTGCTGATAGTCTGGTAAGAAGGGAACTAACCAGTCATTAGCCGCTTTCCGACCAAGTAGTTACAGGAACTTAGTTATAGGAACTGTCCACTTCTAAACAGTTCTATGAACTACTCTCCCCCAAACTCGTTTTTTCTGTTTGCGTTCGCACTGGCCAAGCGGCCATAGGAACTGGTAGGAGGGGTAAGGGAGTGACGCAAGCACGGCGACTTTTATTTTGACGGCGCGACGGACCTTTATTTTGGCGGCGCTGAGAACACCAGAGCAAACAATGCTCGCATTCTCTGTGTTCATTAGTTAGCGATCTGTCTAACAGTACTGTTTAACACACATGTTATTACATAGAATTGTTATAGAAAGTACACAGTATATGAAAAAAAAGTTATTAGCAGCCTATGCTGTGTGTTTGATATCCAGTGTTGCTAGCTGAGCAGAAATACATAATCATGTTTGACTTGGTCTCCTCAAAGTTGCGTTGGATTTTCTCTTCAGCATAAAGGTTTAGAGGCCCATCTATCAATGTTTTCCATGTTTGTATCTAGTTTCTGGAGTAAATATATAGGCTATAATCTGTGTGTTTACAAAAATGGCGGGTGCTGGTGTTTTGCGTGCGTTCGGTCATCAGCGTACACTAACATCACGGGTAGTTCCTATAGTGCTGGTTTAGACCCTACTCTGAAGTAGGAGCTAAATTAGTTCCTCCAAATGGAGTTCCTAGAACTAAAATCGTTCCTAGACGGCGTGTTCGCACCGCGGGAACATACGGGTACTTTAGCCAATAGTTCTAAGAACTGTGAAAGGGTTCCTCCGGTCGGAAAGCGGCTATTGTCTGCTGTCAGCAAAGGTTTCTGATGGGTGAGAAGATGTGAGACATTTCTTTGCTGACTGTCAGTGATCCTTCATTTAATTTGAGAACTGAAGCGTATGCCACACACTCACACACACACACACACAGAGTGAGAAAGAGCAGGACTAGAGATCACTAATGGACGATCAGAATTAAAAGGTCATGTTAAAAGTGTGCAGACGTGGCTGTAGATTTACATAGACAGAACCGTATCTGTGATTATCGCAGCAGCGTGTGCTTCGCCGGCAGGATGAATAGAGCCGTTAATGGATTAGAGAATGTCTGCGCTTCATTTTTTTAGCGTGCATGCGTATGTGAGTGCACAAACTGCTCTATATTCATCTGCACAATAAAATATAACAGGTTTATGTGCATCCAAGGTAAAAAAAAAAAAAAACACTTTAATTTTCTCAAGTCCACTGCAGCATCAGCTCTTTTCTCACAGTGTCTGAAACGGTTCATTTGGAGATTCAGTCTCTCTAAGCCCCGCCTCTCTGAGAGCTGCTCTGCTCTGATTGGTTTAGAAAGCGAACGCTCATTATTATATCTGAATCTCAGCTCTTGACACACAGTGATACGAACAGTGACGATGGCGTGGGTTTTACCGTTTCAATTAGGGGTGGGAGAAAATAATCGATTCTTAGATGCATCGTGATGCGGACATGGACGATTTTGAATCGATTCACAAATGTAAAAAATCTATTTTAAAAATGTAATTTTCTTCCTCCTAATAATGTAATATTGACGGAGCGCAAAAAGCGGAACTCTAAAGCGGACGTGCAGTGCGCGGACAGTCAGTGGCGTGCACATAACAGAGACGCGAGATGGTTGAGCGCCAAATTCGAACGGCACCCTCTTCGTTAAACGCTAACGTATGGAAAATTGCCAATTTCATTGTGACCTATTTAGTATTTTTTGTATGAGAGCTGCTTTCTGTGTTGTTTAGTTTTCACATCAACATGCTGTAAACCGATCTGTTATACGTACGTTTAGTGGTCGACCGATATAGTTTTTTTGATGGCCGATGCCGATATCTTAGAGAGCAGGATGGCCGATGGCCGATATTTTTATGATATACTTTATATTTATTTTAATCAATATTTTATAAATTTTAAATAAATTAGAAAACAAATCTTTAAAATAAACATGCTTATACTTTAGATGGCAACTTCTTGAATCTGCAATCCTATTACAGTATTTTTTACAAAAAGTAATTGTTTAAAAATATATGAATATGTGAATAAAAAGGAAGTAAACACTGTAACAGGGCACTCAGTAATCTGGTAATATCATGCACACTGGTAATCATATTTTTTCAAATAAAGACAAGGTAACGCTAATTTTACATACAGCACAGTGAAAACGATATGACACAGTGGGCAACTGCATATATCACAGTATTTTAAAATGAAGGATTTAAAGTTTTTCGATCGCGTCTCCTGAAGCTGATCTTCTGTTCACATTCACTCACTTCACACGGACCGCAGTCACTCGCAGTCACACGTTTATCAGGCTACAAATGCACACTTCACAAGATATCACAGCTGGATTCCATTAAATCTGCAAGGTTTGTAAAATTAAATGTTTATTAGATATTCAGAGATTTGTTTAAATGATGTAGATGTGCATTTACTGAATGTTGACAGTAATGGCCTGATTGTTTGCCTGTTCTGTAACAAATAATATAAAAGCAACACTTTACTTTTTCACATACCATTTACTTTCTTTGTTTACCAGTTCTAACAAAGTATTAGATATGACTGACAGAGATCGTAAACTAATGAAGACGGAGAATGTGAGTGAGCGCTGTGTGATCAGGCTCTGCCGTTCTCTTCTCAGGCGCTGGTGTTCTCAGCGCCACCCGTCAAAATAAAAGTCCCGCCTCCAACACATCGGCCAATCAGAAAAACTGATCAGCCGATGTCGATATTTTAAAAGTGCCAAATATCGGCCGATATATCGACCATAATGTACGTTACACTGCCCTCCACAGTCACTGTGTGTATCAGTGCAGTGCCAGTCACAGAAAGTTACATTTTGACTGTGCTCTCTGCAGATGTTAATTCACTTTTTTTGTATAAGCTGTTTTTGATTGTGGTATACAGCAAACATTTCAAGTCATAACTCTTTATTATTTAGTTGTGTATAAGAGCGGCTTTGTATGTTACTAATTATTCAGAATATGCGCAAGTCCACAAGCATTATGTTTGTATGTTTGTAACATAATTCTATATTTTTGAATGAAAACTGTTTGTGATTTTGCTACAGCAAAATGTTTTTTTTTTTTTGTCTGAAGGATTATATTGCTCATTGGAAATAACAAGAGGATGTTGGTTAGAAGTCTATTATTAAATACTAGAGATTCAGAATATGCTGAAGTTTGTAATCATTTACTACAAGTACGCTGCTAGTACAGGCACACGTTTATTTTCCTGTTGGTTCTTTGCAATGTTGGGACATATGCTGGCAAATGTAACCTTACAGTTGACTTGCCAAATCACTTCCATTTGTTTTATTAATAAAATTAATATAGGAAGTATTGGAAGTAAATTCTTTAAGGGTCATCATAAATACTTTGCTTTAAAAGTACAGAGTAGTAAAAAAAAAAAAAATGCATCGATAATCGTTACCCTCTGAATCGTAATCGAATCGTGAGGTGCCTAGAGATTCCCACCCCTGGTATCAATCTCATCAAAGTGGATTTGCTTTGTCAGCAGAAAACAGCGTCTTCTCCACATGAACAACACGAACCAAACTCTTCCAGTCTCAGATAAACTAGTCAGATAAACTTGAGGGCGGAGCTAAGAGACGCTGTTCAGCCAATCAAGACCACAGGCTGACATTATGCTAATTAGTTACACACCTACACAGGTTCAGCTGGAAGAAAGACTGGAATTACTGACGACTCGTTTCAGTTCAGAATCACTTCTTTCTTTTAAGAGACAAAAACTCAATGTATGCATTTATACTTTGAAACATTGCAGACCTTTTACATTCACACTGCATGAAAGTTTAACATCTGAAAAAGCATAAAAGTGGCACTTTTGACAGAAGGATTTTTTGTTTGTTTGTTATTGAAACACAAAAATACAAATCTCCAGTTAATTTCCATACAACAACCATTCACAGTGACCACGGACTTTCAAGCGGCGTCTTCGCAGATGTTTAATGGATTGGAGTGTGCTGATTGTTTACATTCATAACAGTGCGTCTAGATTGAGCTGGGAAGAAAAGCATCACTCTTGAGACGTGCTAAAAGCCGTCCGCCCGCACCGTTCGTTCAATGCTAATATTTCACGAGATGCACAGTTCATTCTCGCCCCTCTTCCCTGATTTACAGCATCTCGAAATGTCAATACAGCGTCTCTCTGCCACACACGACCTCATCTGTCTGTCTCTCCTAGCGCTTCTTCCTCGGTCTGAGTCGCGCTCATTACATTTGTTGTTGGGGTTTAAATGCTATGGGTCTCATTATTTTTAATAACTTATTCAAATCTGTTTCTAATTTAATAAGAGGCTGAATTTACTGTGTATGAGTGGAATCTGTCAGTGAGGACTCAAACTAACAAACTGCAGCTGAGGAACATGTTCATGTAATTATATAGACATTTAAAGGCCGTTTCTGTAATCTCCCGTCAGTCAGTCAATGGCTTAAAGGGATAGTTCAGCCAAAAATGATCATTCTGATATTATTTACTCACCCCTCATGTCATTCAATCCTGTATGAATGTGTTTCTTTTGTGAAACACAAAAAATGATCCATACAGTGAGAGTTATTGGGTTCCAGTGTTGCTTGGATTTGCATGAATATCCTGGAGAAACGTAATTTAGACAACTTACAATTCACCATCAAATGTTTAGATGTGACTGTAAGCAAACATTAAATGAATATAGTGCTTATTTTGAGGTATAACTGTAATTATAGCTTAAAATTGCGTTATCAATTCAATTATCTTTCAACTGTTCATTCAGACATTTCAGTAAACCACCAAATCTCAAACAGAATTGATATAGCTTTGTGATATGTAAATATAATTTAAAATAAATAACTAAAAAGAATGTGTGTGCATGCATTTATTACACACAATGGGTTATGTAAAATATCATTTAGTTTATTGTTTATTTCGTTTGTAACTTCGAGAGTGACAAACAGAGAAAATGTTACATCCAGCTGTCACAAATTTATTGAATTTTGAAAACCAAGTTCATTATTTTACCAGAAAATGAGTGGTTTGGATGCACAAAGCTCTTTTTATTTGTTCTTATAACAAAAATCGTTTTATTTAAAAACGTGAAAATGCAGAACTTGTTGTAAATAATAGTGAAAAATCACTTTTAAAACTGTTGTTACATTATTACCCCTTAGCAGATTTTCTGTCTATCTACTGTTTTGTGGTATGTAAACATATAGCCTAATTCAATGTAATTTTAAATAAATAGATATTAGGGCTGGGTATTGACACAAATTTCACAATTCGATTCAATTTCGATTCACAAGCTTGCAATTTGATTCGATTTCGATTCGATTCAATATTATTTTGGATATCAGGGACAATGCATGGCAAATTTTCTCAAGGAAAACAAATCTCTTAACTAATGCTGTAAACTATGGGAGTCAGTGGTAGCCTATTGGCTTCATTGGCCTACTATAATATTAATATTGAAGGTAAAAATTTTATTTATTTTTATAATAATAAAGTTATGGTGGCTGTCATAAAAACCTGACAGATTTATTCAAACAGGCATTAAAAATTGGAGAATATTAAAAATTATAATGAATATGTAATATGGTGCATATATTTAGCAAAATGCTCCTCTCTAGAGTTCATTTTTCTATCTGACTGACGAGTTTATGGCCACTGGATATGGTTTTTCTGAAGTAAATGTGACGTTACATAACATTGTTTACAAGCTGTTTTACTGACGTCTTTCCACGGTTGAAACACTGATTGGGCGACTCCATGTCACATGATACGGATTTCGATAAGTTGTACTCTACCTTTTAACACACTTTCAGACGCTCATTCATGTTTATTTTGCGCTGTAACTGGTGTTATTAAGGTGGAAGAGAAGATCATGTGCTTCTCTAGAGCTGAGCCAGAGCGATCTCACGCCACAGCGACAAAACGCTATTTATGTTTTTGAATTTCGTAAGAAAATGGACGTAATTTGAAATCTGAGAGTTTGTTTCATATCAATAGTAACAAAGCACAAAGATTATTGCGATTTATTGGATGGGATGCGCGCTACAATGTTACGTTCATTCATCAACTGAACACAGGATGACTAATCGATTCTTGGGATTTAAGAATCGATATCGGTTCGTAAAAATGAGAATCGATTAAAATCGAGAAATCGATATTTTTTTACCCAGCCCTAATAGATATAAACAGAAATGTGAATGGTCTCTACCAACTGTTACAGATATAACAGATATTCTCCACACACAATCTCAGAAACACACAGGAGTTTTTTTTGGGAGTAAATAACGACACTTTCATTCATCCAGCATCGCTAGCCAAAAACTCTCATCCTTCTGCTGTGAATTCCTGCAAAAGCCTTTCTTTTTTTTAAACAATTTCACCAATGCATGACTGAACATATGTTGGGAAGTCAAAATTAGTCTCCATCTCTGTCAGCATCATCATATACTCAGAGCTGAATGCTAAAGCTGTGTTTTTAGCTTGGTTAGCTCCCGTCTCCATCTTGGCTTCGGCTGCTCTGTAGTTTGACAGTCTGACTTAATTAGAGCCGTCACTCTCTTCAGCACTGAGCTAAAAACGGCCCGGACAAAACCATCACACGCAGTCTCAAAGCCCAGGTGGAAATGATATTAAAGAGCTCCAGACTCAAGCTACAGGAATAACATTCATTTAAAAGAGATTTTGATTTAGAATGGTGTTGATAGAAATCAAATAAACTGTCCTAACTTTGAGTTCACATCTTCAATTTGCGGCGGCTTTACAGCAAAGCTCATATTATTCTGGATTTTTTTCAGGCCCAGAAACTTATGAAATGCTTTTTCTAGGGAAGTTGAGATTCATCTTTCGCAATCCAAATTGTCTTTCAGGCCTCTATTAACCAAAAAAAATAATCTTAACTTAAGACTTAAAAATAATTTGGTTTTGTGATAAACATATGATTTAAAAAAAGTGTGTGTATATATATATATATATATATATATATATATATATGTCTTTGTGATATGTAAAATAATTGTGTGTGCATGTATTTATTACAAACAATGGCTTTGTGATATGTAAATATAATTAAAAACATAACTTAAATATACATATATACTGTATTTACATTTTATATAATACATTTCTATAAGAGTATACATATGCATACACACACACACATCTTTATATATATATTTTTTTTAAATTATATATGCACATTGCAAAACCATTTATATACATACACTAGTTTTATATAAAAGTAGTGAGTGATGACAGTGCTCTGATACTGTTGCTAGTACAAAAAGGCCTACTGTTGCTATGGTTACCTCTTCAGTCATGTATTTGGTACCAGGTGAAAATACACACACTGACTAACTTTTGATGTTACTGAAACATTGTTTGAAAATGCCTTTTGCTGCATGTACTCCATAAAAATGATTTTTTTCTCTCTCTCTTGTGGTTCAATTACAATGCATTTTCCTCCAGAATCATTGATAATTTAGCATTTCATGACAACGTTCACCTTCTCCGACTCTTACAGAACATCCTTCAAAGACCTTTATATAAATATATTATTTGCCTTTGAAAGTTATCGTTGGATCATTTGCCGTTTAGGAATAATAGAATCTGAATGGATGGGCTTGGATGTTTTTTGAACAAGGTTTTGCATGAATGAGTTTTGAAAGTTGCGGTATTTTTTTCGTTCTCAGAGATGGACAAAATTCTTATTATATGAGCCATCATATTCAAAACTCCCCAATTACCCCAACATTCAACAAGGCTCAAACTCTCTAAAGACGCATGTTTCTGGTATAGAGTAGCCTACAGTAAAAAAAAAAAATAATAATTAGCTAATAAAAATATCTACCTATTTCAACTTAAAGAGTAACTTCACCGATTTTCAACCTGCTTTGTATCGTAAGTGTGGGACTCGGCAGTCTATGTAAATGAACAATGTTTACTTGTTCTCCATGTTTACCTGGACAAAGAGATTCATGTTTATTTCTCATCAAACTTTTGACAGCTCTGGGGTTTCATGAAAACTTACACTTCTGCATGTCTGTATCCAGATATAGCTATCGCACTTTGTCTACTTTGCAATAAATTAAGTTCAATCAACTTGGATGTTTAAGTCAAGGCAGCAACTTTTTTTATGAATACAATAATGAATTAAAATAATATGATAAACACCAGTTTGCATTATCAAGCAGACAGTTTTTGTGGAGGTAAAAATGCTTAAAAATAAGGTGGATAGTTTATCATTGCTTAATGTCCACAGTTTCACTTATATATATATATATATATATATATATATATATATATATATATATATATATATATATATATATATACAGTGCAATTCATAAGTGAATACACCCATACTAAAGTTGACTAAAAAGAGTAATAAAAAATCATATTTTGGAAATTGAACTTAATGCCTTAATTTAAAAAATTTGGAAAAATCCAACCTTTAAGGACACCAATTTTCTTTGTGAATGAATAATGTATCGTAAATAAATAAATGTTCTTCCTTAAAATACATGGTGCATAACTTAGTACACCCCTATGTTAAATTCCCATAGAGGCAGGCAGATTTTTATTTTTAAAGGCCAGTTACTTCATGGATCCAGGATAATATGCATCCTGATAAAGTTCCCTTGGCCTTTGGAATTAAAATAGCCCCACATCATCACATAGCCTTCACCATACCTAGAGACTGGCATGGTTTTATTTCAGTTAGCCTAAAAGCTAGTTTGATTTGCATTGCTCTCAACTGGCCTTTAAAAATAAAAATCTGCCTGCCTCTATGGGAATTTAACATAGGGGTGTACTAACTTATGCACCATGTATTTTAAGGAAGAACATTTATTTATTTACGATACATTATTCATTCACAAAGAAAATTGGTGTCCTTAAAGGTTGGATTTTTCCTAATTTTTTAAATTAAGGCATTAAGTTCAATTTCCAAAATATGATTTTTTATTACTCTTTTTAGTCAACTTTAGCATGGGTGTATTCACTTATGCATTGCACTGTATATATATATATATATATATATATATATATATATATATATATATATATATATATATATAAATAAAGGTGCACAGTAGTAAATCAGAATAGTGCACAGTCTTTCCCTCTGTTTTCCCACTATCTTCCACGACAGCTTCTTCTGCCGGGAGGATTCTGGCTTTGCTCAGTTTCAGCTCAACCGATGCCAAAAAGCATCTGTTTCCTTTTAGCTGTGTCATTATTCGCATGTAAAGGTAAATAATGAAGGTTGTTCCTCTGAGGACGAGCTGCACTGCGTTCAGTTTGTTTACGTGCCGCAACACAGCCGAATGAAACTCGCTTAATTATTAATGCTCCTGAAAAATGAAAGTTCTGGCGACATCGCCCTCATTTCCCCGGCGCCTTGTTAGTTTGGATAATGTTATTAGACCTTGGCATCGCTCTGCATTACATTAAAACAATCTTATGCACACATACTTCAGTTTCTAATGCTTGATGAACCATTGAGCCAAGGCCCAAAGATTAAATATTACAACTAGGTTCAATAGTTTGTCCATGACAGAATTATGCGAATAGCATCTGCAGTTTTGATGAATTAATGTTCACATTTAAAGGATAGATGTTTCAAGTGGGTGTAACTCGCCTGCATATGTAACTTCATATCTTAATTAAGATGTTCAAATGCTGGTTTTTTTAATGAGGTGGTTTGTTTACCTCACACTAATGGTGTGTCTGTTTATCACTCCGGAGCTGTAAATGGCTTTTGAATAATTCTGTAAATGCAGAACCTCATGAATGATGGCAGACGGGGTCATGAGAAGGTTTTTTCAATAGTGTTCAATTAAGCAAGTCTTGAAGGGATCGCTCACCCAAAAAAATGTGTTGTTACTGACAAACCTGTATGATTTTAACTCCTTATTTCAGGCAGCATTTCAGAGATGCTGTTTGAAAGATCTAATAAAGTTTAATAAACTCATTTCAGCAAGTTTGAATATGCTGGAATGCACATGAAAATTGAGAGTTACTGGGAAGATATAGCACACAAAATCAGACATGGGGGCTGCTTTTGTGTTTATTTCTGGTGTTATTTATTTTTTGTCATCATTGGAGCTTGTAAAACTCAAAATAAAGAGTCTGATCTGCTCCACTGGGCTGTGATTAAGGGGCCGTGTTTCAACCGAACCAGGAAGGAAAATGCCTCTGCACTCAATTGGATAGACCTACAACCAATCAGAGCAACGGAGTAAGTGACGTATGTTCTTCATTCATCTTTCCGATCGACAAATGCCTTGATCGCGGTTCTCTGTTCCTCTTTTCAAATGAATGCGCTGTCGATATCTTCTATAAAGCGGAATCTACACATGAGGAGGAGCACGTGCAAATAATCAATCCAATCAACTTGTCATCAAACAATTACCATGTCTACCCTATCAGCATGAGAGGAAGCTTATATTTATTCACTCTGTCAATTCACCTAACATTCCTTGACCGTTTTCAGCATCCCTCCACTCACTCTCGGCCTGTTCTTCCACAGCCTGGAATACGGGGGGGAGTACTTTGGGAATACTGTTGATCATCTGTCCATCGTCGTATAAAGCCCGCCCTGACAATTTGATTGGTCCGAACAGCCTTGGTTCGAGCATAATTGCTCCACAACGGATCAAGTCCAGACCGAACTTCCCGACCTAAAAATATTGTGGGCGGGGCTAAGTTCGGCTACACTCACATAATATTAAGGCCAAAATTTAATTTCCATGCATTTGGATTACACAGTTTTAACAAGCTAATACACCTAAACTGGTCATGACATGAGAAATCAAACAACAGGACAAAAGGAAGAGTGAATGAACGTCTGTCCAGTTTAAACAGCTGGTTTGAGTCTCTGTACAGACTTCAGAAGATCCCAGCGTCTGAAACAAGTGGATGGTTTATTTTAATGGCGTCCCAGATCACGTCTGAGGATTATATGTTTGTTCGGAGCAGATTGTTTTGTATTGTTTCGAGGCACAGTGTAATGGAGAGTTTACAGAGAAACTTTAGTTGACATAAGCATATCGCAACGGCTTGCAATAACTGGGGTCATGAACAAAAGACAAAGAGAAAATCACTCACTCTTGGCTGAATAACTTTTGTAATTTTAAGAATCAGTATATATTTAATTCATACAGTGAAAACTAAGCTGTGTTTTATTTTTACATTTGATTATTCAGTTTCTGTTGTTAAATAAACCTAATAACCTGAAACCCGTGGTTTACACTGATGTTAAAATAACACTTCTTATGCGACAGTAAATACACTGACGTTCACTTTCAGAAGTTGTAGGGATGTTTTCTCGTCACATAAAGAATGTGAAACACGTATGTAGGTTATATAATTTTAAATATATTTTAAAGGTAATTTAAGTTTATTTTACACACTTTAAGCATTATCGTATCGCATATCGCATTATTTAATGTTATCGCATAACGCAATTTTCTTCAATATCGTGCAGCGCTAGTTGACAGATGAAGCAGCTGAATCACAAAACGTAAGTAAATGATTTCATAATGCTGGTTTTATATGGATAATGTTTTCAATAGCGAGTGTGTGTTGATACTGTTTCCTATGCAATGACGTTAGCCAATCATAACAGCGTGTGTTTACTGACAAGCTTTAAAGGAGCCGCGCCTTAAAAACTGATCATTTCAGACAGAGACTCAGAATGAGGGTTGAAAATAATCCTTTTTCCTAATGTTTTTCTTGTGCAAAAAACTTCATTAACATTATAATTGATAATATTACTACTAATAATCTGAATTTGTTTTAAATGCATAAAAAAACAGGTTTATATATATATTTTTTTAAATCAATCCAAAGTGTTTAAAAATCATACATTTTAACTAACTGAATATTGCTTGTTCCACAGCTAGCCATATTTTAATCATTCATTCTTTTCAACTGAATAAATGTAATTGCTTTCACAATTAACAGGACTGTGCTGGTTGGGAGCAATTTGAATAAATCCATTTTGAAAAAAAAAAAGATGAAAAAAAAAAAGATTATTTAAATACATTCAAATTGATGCAAACAGTCAATTATAAACTGTGCCATGATTTTCTGAGTGCAGAAATCCTACCTGTTTCATTTGTGTATGACTTAGTTTAATGTTTTTTTTAACTATGTGTTCCAAATGCATGGAAATTTTACATGCAATTGTTTTTTTTTTTGAGTGTACAGGTTTTTAACAACATGAGTTTGAGTAAATGATCGTCACAGGAATAAAACAGGTTAAGGTGAAATAGTCCTTTAAACGAAGAGCAGCAAATCAAATACACTCGCTATTGGAAAACTGTCAACACCGCCATGTTCAGCCAAAACCCATCAAATGTGAAAATAAAGTGTGAAATCTGGCATCACAAAGCACATGGAAACTGCTCAGCAGACCCCTGAGTGAATAAAATATCAGCCTAAATACATGACGCATACTGAATTATGAGAAACTCCTTGAAATACAATTTGACCAGCATACTAATTCTATAAAGTTCAAAGTATAATTTAGACACTCCCAAAAAAAAGCTTGATTTTTCAAGCCTGAGGCTCCAAAAAAAACAGTTTGTTCCCCCATGACAACACAAGCAACGTGAATCTGGCAACGGAGATATGCGAGCTTTCGTTTCTCACACACGTGTCATTTCAGATGTGCAGGACAAACCCTCCAGCTGGCTGTCACAGCGCTGACGCTTCCCAGCATGCAGAGGGACATTTATATAAGATAAACATTGATTCCTTCAATCGCAACCTAGTCAAGATGAGTAGTTGTGCAAGCCCAGATAACCCATGTTAGCAAAATAACAACACCTCTCCTGCACTGATCAAACACAACCCTTTGGGAGAACGTGCCTGTGGCGTAATTTTTGACATTTGCAAAATGATATTATGTTTTGCGACACTTTCGAAGTGAAATGTCCATTGAGTCGCGCTAAAGGTGCGTTTAAGTCCAATTTATGCCAAACAGATGAACGTGGATCTGGCAACGTTTCATTTTGCTGGTTGTTGTGCGTTCAGTTCAGAATTTTTTCTCAAAGTTCACAAAGTTATTGCGTTTGAAACTAACATAGCACCTACACTAAACCTAACCGGTAGTGTTAACAAGAGCAAACGTGACATAAAAATGCATATATGCTGAAGAAAGCATGCATTTAAGCTGCTTCTACAAGTCTTTGAGCTCTTTTTCATCGCGACTGGTGCGTAACGGGACTCGTACCTGAAAAGTAAACGTCAAAAAATGTATTTGTTGTACTATGGTAACAGTGTTTTGAGCTCATAACAGAGTATTGTACAAGGAACTGTGCAAAAATGTGTCTTTATTAAATCAACAATCTGCCCCATAATTATAATTTGTGTAAAATGCAATAAAAGTCATTGGTATTTTACACTAATTAGTGTTGTCAAAAGTACCAACCCAGATAGTACACGTACGTCTGCAAGATGTCTGTTAAAGATCACTTCATCTGGAAAGCATCTGCTGTTTACTAACATCTGATAGACATCTTTAAGATGTCAGTGTAACATACAATCTAAATCATCACATCTTTAAGACATTTTCTAAACGTCTATTTGACATCTGAAAGGAAACGTCCCATAGACGTATTGCAGATGAGCAAACACTCTAAAAAATACATCTTCCAGATGTAAACACGCACATCAAATAGACGTCTCCGTGATGTACGTGTGCTATCTGGGAAGTCGCTTCTGAAATAAATAAAAAAGTGACGCTTTGAGCGGAATCGTAAACGCCTCTGATTGGCCATTGTGTTCACGCGCTCATCGGATATGTCTGGGGACGACGGTATAAGCTCTTAAACTTGCAGGATGTTTTAATGGTACAAAGATCTCTTATATGGCAAAAGATGAAGGCAAATTTGATGTCTCGTGTCATGACCCCTTTAAACCTAGACGACATATGGAGCAAGGCAGTTGCTAGAGCGTTTGCTAATAAGATATTGCTAAGACAGGCATACAGATAGAAATACAGAGAGAATCTTACAGCCCATGATCATTATTCAAAACAGCATCTTCTTTTATGAATATGCATGATTTAAAGTGATCCATTTGCCAGGCACCTTACATACGCATCAGGGTTAGACTGGAAATGTCTCAAATTCAGATGTGCCCACCATCAAAACACCCTGGACGGGATTCAAGAATCGTGATCGGACCTCTCGACTCATCCAAACATGACATGCGTCTCTTCACACCAGTGACACTTTAGTGGTGAGACACAATCATCAAACATCTGCTAAATCAATCAATCTACGACGCTTTGATATGACAGAATATTTCACAAACTCTAAGCACAGACTATATAGTGTTTCATTAATCACCATATAAGGAATCATTTTCTAATCAGGAAACAGGGATCTATAACATCTGGGAAGAAGAACGAGATGGATGGATGGATGGATGGATGGATGGATGGATGGATGGATGGATGGATGGATGGATGGATGGATGGATGGATGGATGGATGGATGGATGGATGGATGGATGGATGGATGGATGGATGGATGGAATTAATTAAATAATACTATTTAAATTATTACAACACAACAAAATCAATTTCAACAGGTGAAAATAAATAACTTATTCTA
The DNA here is from genome assembly GCF_951802725.1 of Rutilus rutilus. NCBI lineage: Eukaryota > Metazoa > Chordata > Actinopteri > Cypriniformes > Leuciscidae > Rutilus > Rutilus rutilus. Next base: position 3,254,577 of record NC_140223.1, read on the forward strand.
AACTCTCTAAAAAAGAAACATTATAAATATTAAATATATCAGAGTTAAAAAAGTAAATAAATTGTACTTTTAGTTCTAAAGTATATAACACCATTTTTTACCATTCAAGACCCAAAACCACCAATAAATAAAACCTATTAATTAATTAGTAAAGAATATAATAAGTAATTGCCACTGTAGGCTGTGCGTAGAGTGATTTTACCATGGTAAAGTGACTGTAATCCACGACCTCTCTCTTTCACAAACGACAACCTGTTCCGGTCAATCATTCGCAAGTATATTTAACACCTAATGGCGTGTGTGCATGTGTCTACAGACCATGTGTGTGCATTAGCATGTGTGTGTGTGTTTGCGAGGATCACAGCAGGTTAATCGAATTCTCGTCTGTGCTGTATGATAATAAGCAGCACAGCAGAGACATACACTCATCAGTCCTGGCAGGTGTCATCCGCAATGAATCAAGCCGTGAGTGTGTGTGTGTGTGTGTGTGTGTGTGTGTGTGTGGGAGAGAGAAGGACATACCTGAGTCACACGTTCCCCGAGCTCACATGAAGACATGTTCATACTCAAGAGTCTCAGACACCGAACAATTAATCCAAATAATACGCAAATCCCCTGACAGACGCTTGTCATATTAATGCAGCATCACTGCAATGACAGCGATTACCACCGTATAACACTGTCCGGCACAATGGAATATGTTGGTGCATTTTTATATGTAAATATCTGCTTTTGGTAATTACTTGCAACTTATTCTTTGCTTATGTAAATTAGCAGGAAATGTTTACAGAGGAGGTTGTGCAGGTATTGAGTCGTTTAATCTTAATGCAGCTGTTGTGTATAATTTCTGTCACTGGTGGCAACAAACAAACATTTAAATTTGCATTTGGCTCTGATTCCTCCTTCAATGTGCCTTTGTGGGATTTTTTCCACCTGTTTTAGAATTTGAAAATCATGCATTTTCACGAAATAAAGGAGTAGCACACCTCTTTGCGTTCAGTGTATTTCAGGCCTAAAACTCAAAATTGAACCCAGTGGTCTGGAATCTGTGGCTCACGAGCCACACGTGAGGCTCGCCAGGTTTCTCACCTTTCAACACTATAAGATCATTAAAAACTTGGGGTACAACAATGTACCAAAATCAGAAAAGTTCTCCTTTGTGTTTTTCTCACATACAGATAAACAATGTTGTCAAACCGATCCTCGTTCACACAGATCCGCGAACACGATTAAAAACGCTGTATTCTGCTGCCAGGCCAGTAGATGGCGATGTGTCACTTTATGAAGAAATACTACGCGTCTATAGACTGAACACGTAATATGCATGCGCATGACATCACCATTTTCACAAATAAGTGTTTTTGTAGTTTAGTACATGGAGAATATTGCGGTAAAGTTTTCAAAAACTTGCACTTTTAAACCTATTTTCAAAAGTTTGCGTTTTCAGGCCCCAAAAATTCTGTTTAGTGGTCGACCGATATTGTTTTTTTGATGGCCAATGCCGAAACACATACACACAACCCTTCATATTTAAGAAAATGCCAAATATCGGCTCATTTGGCTGATTTATCGGCCGACCACTAATGCTGCCACTAACATCACTAGAGATTTACAGTTTTACAGCCAACCGAATTTAATTAAAAGTCAACTTACAATAATATTTCAAGTTGCTCCAACCAAAGTGCAGTAGCCTGACAAGCCAGACCCACATCAAGATGTTGGGTCTGGGAACTCAACATTGGCAGGGCTCAATCCGAGCGGCGGGATAAACGGTTGTCTTTCATATTCCCTCTGCACACAATAGGACAGCGCTACAACCAACCAGAGCGGTTTCCCACCAGCGGAGCTAGTTGATAGATTAAACTTTTGCCGTATCCGGTCGGCAAAACTACGAACACATCTTCCTTTTTTAAGAATGACTTCAGTGCCGTTCTTTGTTCTTTTCTCAAAGAAAAGCTAAACTCCAAGTCTTCCAGAGTCGCGGCCAAAGCCGATTGGAAAGACCGCTGTTCGCCAGCAGCAGCTCTTCTTAGTTTTCAAGTAGCAGGGAATTCACACAGAACCGTCACAACTCTGCCGTCATCATGTTAAGCCCGCCCACCGACTCTATACACGATGTGATTGGCCTGACTAGAGTTTGGTTTTTCCAGCTCGCAAGCCAACGGAGAGTTGCTAGACGTCACTGGCTGCAAAATTAAATTTGCTGCCGCTAGGGTGCATCTAGGATGCGGTTAGGAGAACGGTTTGTGACAGTGAAATGTTAATCTTCACATGACACAGAGCTCACATTTCTGTCACTGTAAGTTACTGTAATCACACATGAAAACGTGCCGCTCACGAGACACTTGTGTCGCAGAGTGGTTGAAGTTTAACACATAACTTCCCCTTCAAAGGCCTGATGTCATTTACCATTAGATTTCTGTCAATTCTGGAGTCTAAACACACTGCTGAACGGACAAACGGCAAAGTCAGTGAGCAAAGATCAAAGACATCCCAGCATGCCCTGCTCGTGTGCAATTCTGATTTTCAGTGAGCCAACGTGTCCATCTCAGCCCTGCTCAAGTCAAATTTATGTATATAGCGCTTTTCATTATACGCAATACCGTTCAAAGCAGAAAACCATGATGTTAGTGTTTAAAATATCTTATTATCATGCCTTATAGTCGCATTTAGAAAATTAGAGCTGGACGATAATATAGTTTATATTTTATGACATTATAAGCAATCAGACTAAGTTGATATTTGCTATATGTTTTCTCCAACATGCATAAAGCAAGACCGTAACCATGTCTTGAACATTGGCGGGGAGGGACCAAATAATTTTTATTTTATTTTATTTTATTTAAGGCAAGACACGGCAGGCAAAAGAAATAATTTTTCTTGCAGTGGTCAGTTTTGAGATTTTGGGCTAGTTTACTCCTTCAATATGTGTTCTTTCAAGCTGCTATAAAGAAAACGTTGAAAATATACATTAAGATGTTTATTTTATTAATTTTGTTTACTTGCGGCGGTAAGTTTTACCAAGAATTTACCAAGAAGTTATCATTCCAGCGCAACACGCCGAGATCCGTCTGTTTACTGAAGTCTGTCATGACCGGTGTCGTTGTAAAGCTCTGAGTCTCCTGCACAACGCTATGTAACCCAAATATGGGCATTTCCTTTCTATCAGTAACCAATCGTGAATGTCCAAAGGGGGATTTAAAGCTAATCTCATTTAGAGCTATTTAAATCTTTAAAGGGGTCATATAATGCCATTTTTGTACAAGCTAATATGATTCTTTAGGGTCTAAATTAAAAGTTTGTAATATACTTTAATTAAAAATTCTCATTAGTATTTTAAGAAAACACTAATTTTACCCGCCCCTCTGTTCTATGCGTACACCGTTTTTAATAATAACACAATAACCATAACGCGTTGTTTATTATAAACGTGGGATTATGAATATTGAGAACGTCGTACATAGAAAACATGCTGTAATGTACCCTGAGTGTAAACCGCATTCATCGAGAAGCGTGCAGCAAGCGATTTGCAAAGATTAATATAAATATTAATATAAAGGTTAATAAAACGTTACACTCACTTCTTCTTCTGGAGGTGCAGCAGGAACACGAATAGTTGGTACCGATCCTTTTTTCAGGAGCAGCTTTTAGCAAAACCAGCTTTACTGACCCTCGTTTGTAAAGCAGTCTGGTGTGTGAAATGATTCACGCAAACATGAATGCATTGACGTTGATCGTGGGGAATATTCCCTTCGAAAACAAACTCAGCCACTGCGTCTTCAGCGGTTCGGATTTAGGAACATCAAAATGACTGCTGTGTTCATTATTACACCCAAGAACAGCACCACAATCACTTAGACGCCATTCTGCTCATAGACAGTGCTCCAGTGTATCAACAATGACCGTGCCGGTCCACGCGGACTATGACTGACAGCGCGCTCACGTGTTGAAACGCTGCTGTCAATCAACAATCGTGGGAGGGGCGTCGATTTTGTGACGTCACAAAATCGAACGGCTTGATTTGAGATGGGGGAAAACACTGGATGGATTTTTATCATTTTATGATGGTTGTGTACAGGCACTGCCAACACACATTTCAGTAAAATCAACTTGTAAAAGTGCATGTACCATTATATGACCCCTTTAACTGCCGTTTTCTCAAAATGAGTTTTTTGTCATTCTCCAGTACTAAACATCTCAGCCTATGTACACCAAACTTTCCAGTTATACACTTAGCAGTTTTCTGAAGATATTCTCAGAGGGATTTGTTAATAAATCATTCCTGGCCTGATTTATGTGACATTTTAATCAAAACAATATGGTGAAAATCGATTTTTAAGGCTATGGACAGTATTTTGATTTCCTAGGTAATGAAAGCATTTATCCTGAAATCCCTCTGAAATTTTTTGTTTTCATCTTGTGTGTAAACAAAATGAAAAAATAATTTTGCACCTGGCTTTATCATATGTTCAGATCTATCTACCGAAAATATATGTAAAATTGCGCATATTTAATGAGATAATGCCTAATTTGCATAATTAAACATACAAATTTCTAAAACTTGTAATACATGTTTTATATACTTGTGTAAGTAATCAACTGAGGAAGTTTCATGGATATTATTATTTTAAAATTTTACCCTATTCACCTGTAGTGTCTCGCCTTAAGGAAATTCAATAATTAAAGGATAAAAAAGGATTTAATGGAATAAAGAAGAAATAAGAATGGTAAAAGTTGTTCCAGGTCTAATTATAACCAACATAGGCCTAGTTGTGAAGTAATCCATTTAAACTCTTTGCAAATAATATTGTATTTAAAAATATGCACACATTCACTCTTGTTTGTATGTCTAATATGTACAAAATGCAACGGGAAAAAAAAACGCTAAACACTTCTTGTCTCGTCTCATTCAGTTATGAATGACATAATTTTAATGATTGCACATTTTCAATTCAAAATGCAATTAAAAAATTGCATTACAGTTGAGTAGTTTGAATCTGGTGCATGTTCCTGTGGGTCGTTAAACGTATCCATCCTGAAACGCTTGTTAAATATTTAATGTTTAGCTATTTATATCTTGCCAAACACGCACTCTTTCACTGTAAAACTGTGTTGGAATTCACACTCATATTCAGTGAACATTAAGCCCCGCCTCTTTGATCTGATTGGCCATAATTTCGACATTGACGAGCACCGTAATTCCGCTGAGGCAAACCAGCCTAAAAAGTAACATTTTACAAATTTACAAACAGCGGTGCGTAATGAAGACCAGCATTAAGAAATATCAAATATTGGGGGGGGGGCAATTTGGCCATTTCCAATAATTGGGGGGGACCTGTCCCCTTCAATGCCTATTGTGGTTACGGCCCTGGTATAAATGATACTGTATGTATGCCGATAAAGTTGGACCTACTTATATAAATATTCAACTCTAAATATTGAGTTATGTGATAATATAGTTGCATTGTTTTATAACATTTACTGTGAGTTAACGCGAGCACACAACACTCAAACGTTCTCTGCTGTTTCTGTGCTTCTGTTCCAGCTCTGACAGGGATGAATGAGCAGTCGTATCACTGACGGATTGCTTTCGGCCTGAACACAGACACACACAGACTGAAGTCAGAGCGTTGTGTTTCTAACGCGCGTCTGTTACCCAGATCTGTCAAACACACACTGCACGTCCATGACTGAGATCTGGACTCCATCCAGCTGAGAATTTATGACCGTTCACTCATGATCTTCATGCAACCTGACTGAGCTGGAGCTGTTTTACTAAGAAGAATCATGGAAAACTGCAGAGGATGTGCAAAGCTGATAAAGACTCAACGCTGTAAATGCTGCCAAAGTGTATTTTATTATAGAAAAAGGAGGACTACACTCGGGATGAATTCATACAGACAGAAATCAAAAGGCAGAGCATTTTTTTGGGCAATAACAGAGAACTAATGCTTGTCAGTAAAGCACAAGTTCCCAGTCAATGTAAACCTTAAATGCAATGTACAGTAAACCACTTAGGATAGAAGGATCTACAAAATGCATACATGTAAAAGAAACCTTTTTGCTTTTTAAAAATTATTATATAAATAATGTTTTTTTCTTTCCCGTCTTGGCTCATTTCTGGAGACAATTTATTCTCAAGCTCTAACTAAACAAATAAATCAGTAAATGCCATGCAAATTTAAAAATGGCAAATTACTTTTTTGAAAACTCCCACCTGATTTAATTTATGAATAAATGTAAAGGTAAGGTTTTAACATAGTTTGCTGGAGGGAAAGAAACTGGAGTGCCGCTATAAGACGGTGTTGAGCCTTTACTTAACCCAACCTTAAAACATCACGGATGGATGGACGGATGGATGGATGGATGGACGGACGGACGGACGGACGGACGGACGGACGGACGGATGGATGGAGTTTTCTAAGTTAGCAACAGGAACCAACATGGGTTTCACAACTTTTACATTTTAAAGGATTTGCAACATTATATGAATAGTATAACTGTATGTTATGCACATTCCAGTGTTCATCCAAACATTAAAAAAGTCTGTGTATGAATGTCTTTGAATACTAACGACAATCACAATGGCATGTCTATTAACATTCAAATAATGGCCCATCATTGAACTTCTTGACTCTGCATGCGCACACACACACACACACACACCCACACCTCCAGCACACACAGAGGCTCCTAATTGGTTTATCATTCATGTATTTTAGCAGAGAAGTGGGCCATCTCTAAGCTCTCCATGAAATTCAAAATTCCTATAATAGAAGGCAATCATTGCTCATGTGCACGTCTGTGGGTTCAAACATCAAAGAACAGACAAATAGGCCTATTCTGAGGGGTTTTAAGAGACCCTTCAAAAGGCCGGTCAGCCACTTCCAAGCCCAGCATAGCACAGAAATGCTAGCTTTAAAGGTGAACACTGTGAATTATTAGCTTTAAAGTTAGAGCAGAAAGTTCCTGCTGAACAGAGCACATCAGGAATACACACATCTTAACCTGAAGCACTGCCTTGACCTCAGTGTCACCGTGATGTCCTTTAGGCCAAACACACACTACAAGCCCTGAGCAAAGACTCACAGCAGCAGAATACACAATCAGTCCTGCGCTAAATAATATACTGTTACATTCACTCACACACACACACACACACACACACACACACATAGCTGTAAACAAGAGGGACAACCGCAAGGTTGCAGTTATAGGGCTGGAGGTCCTTATAAAGTACATGCAACAAAAATGTGTCTAGTGCTGTCAACGTGATTAATCGCGATTAATCACATCAAACATTAAAGTTTGTGTTTATATTATAAATAAATGCATACACATATTATGTGTATACACATATAATTCCCGCGCTCGGACCTCAGATTTGTTTACATTTAGCATACTGTATGATGTACTGTCAGATTCATTGTTAATTTTTATATTATGCCATTGTAAGATATAAGCCTTCAGCTTTGATACTTGACTGATGTAGGCCTATGATAACACATATCACATTAAATCTAAAATAAATACATTAATTTGTGACAGGAGTACAAATCAAAACGTTTCAAAATGTAATAAAACTGCACATACCTGTTCTACCACGCGATCGAGCTGAGGTAAATGTGTCATGTCAAGCGTTGGAAACAAAATCCAGTGCAGTTTATGATCCAGTATTGACAGATATGTTATTTTATCATCAACTAAATACTGCGCGGTCAGCGGTCAAGCACGCGCTTTAATTATGATTCACTTACACTGATAATTTTTATGATCACATGACATGTGCGGATATCCATCCTCAGTGCTGCCATATATGGAAAGCAGCATGTTTGTTGCATTATTTCTTTGTATTGTGGTGTTTGAATGTGAAACAATATAATTATGTCACGAGAAATTGAGACATCAGATTTGTACTATAACACTATTCAGCTTGTGGATTTTTTTACACTCTGACAAGGAATGATTCATGTTTTTTTTTTTCTCCATACAAACATTTTATGCAAACAAACTGTTCTGTTCAGATCACAATATATATTCAAACTAATTTTCTTCATCACTTAATAACTTTAAATGATGTTACTTGCTTGGCTTTTGCACTATTAAGAGGAGGGACATGCTTCGAGTTTTTGATTGGTCGAAAGTCTGTTTAGTGCAGGATGAGTCATAAATATGTTGGTCAATTGTTTTGTTTTTTTAAAGAATTTTCTAAAACTGCATTTGTACATTTGCATATAGATGGCTGCAGAGCAAATAGACATGGGCTAATAGCCACGAAACTCAAAATCTGATTTCATGGGTTTTTCATTTTGATTTCAAATTCGATGATGAGCGCAAAAATGCTGGTACTTTCAAACCTGCACTGACTATTTAAATATGTTATCTGTCAATTCCAGACCAGAGCATTCATTAACTCATGAATTTGTTCTCTAAAAAAAAAAAAACACATACATATTCTCCAATGTGCTTCACTTATTGAAACTGACAGCGGAGCTTCAGCTGGAGTGAAACGAGGAAATCGTCTTTTCTCAGGTGCTGGAGGAATCAATCAGCTCATCGATCTGGTGCCAGGATCTCGGGAGGAAAAGGTGATTTCTTTGCGATTCCTGATTTTACCTGCCATCAGGGTGTTTGACAGACAGATGAAAGCGCTCACCTGCCCAACATGTGGCACTACAGTGGTTTTGAGCTTCGGTTTTGTTGATCTAATTGCTTTCTGCGAGATAAAAGCCTTAAAGCTGTCGCTCTGAGATGGCAAAGCTAATGAAGCTATTGATTGAACTGTCTTGTCACAAGCTTAACTTTTCAACTATCTCTTCTCTGTCCTTTCCATCAGTGCTTTCTCTCGCTCACAAAATGAATTCAGAGCAGTCAGACAGGTGCTGAAGTCTCTGTTTTGGGCTGAAAGTGTTGAACAGATCTTGTGGAGATGATTTGAGATGAGCACACGAACGCCACCACAGTCTCATAATTACCAGTGAGAAACTCTGCATTGACTTTCCATGCTGGTGGCGTGTCAATTAAAACATGTATGAAGGTAACTGCTGTTGGTCTCTGCAGGTGTTACAGACCGCCTGGGCTTGAATGACAAGTGCGTTTCCCACCATCCTCTGTGGCAACACTAATAAACATGAATATTTTTTAGTTTGGTGGCAAATGCACCAAAATCATCATTAAAAATTCTAAACTTGTAAATGGGAACTTACTTGAAGGCATTATTCAATCGTTTTTCAATTTTAATTGTTCATTTATTCAATGGCAGGAGGCAAATTCCCCCACAGATCTAATGTTTAGATCAGTCTTCTTTAGCCCTATCGGACGGGATTAGCTTTACAAGGGTAGATGGAGTAATGTTATTTTACCACAGGGCGTCTGTTCCTCAATTCGCACGGGAGTAAAACCAGCAGAAGTGGGAGGAATAACTCGATTTACACACTGCCGTCACTCCTGTCGTCATGTGCGTATTACGCTGCTTCCTGATATCACGTGCGCAAACACATATAACCTATATTTATATATATATAAAACAGTTATGTCCGGTCGAACGATGTATTAATGAACTTCAGCTTGGATCGTGTTGGTAATAGACACTTACCTAACGCTAAAAGATGTTTCGTGCCTCTAACAAGTGCTGTCGATCTTCTTTCTGATCTGAATGGTGTGTGTGGAAAACACTTGAGTTTTGCCACAGACTCGTCCCAGCGTCTAGAACGCAACTGAATGCTTTTAAACAGGAAATGCCGAAATATTTATGTACATATTTACAGCGGGTCTATTCGCACGGGATTAGTATTACCTGAGGTAATTTTTCCGGACCTTTTTACTGAAGGTAAAAGTCGCCGTAATTTTACTGACATTGTCCGTGATGATCACTGAGATGCACATTCGGATGGGACTAAAATCACAGAGAAGCTCTGGTGATTATTACTTTACCCCTCCTCTCCATGTTACACTAGTGCCGTCCGAATAGGGCTTTTGACTGATGCACTTGTATGTTATCTGGATCTTTAGTGTATTTTCTGCCTTCAGTGTGCTGACACATCGACTCGCCTGAAACGGTTATTGAGTCATGTTGCATTATTTATCTGCTGACTGACACACACACATTTAACTGCTAACATTGCAGGACATTGTAGATCTTCAAGCTTTTGCATTGGACCTACTCTGCAAGGAACGTGGATACAATTACTCTTTAAGTCAATGGTTTTGAAATGTAATGCTCAACAAGTAGGGTTGGGTCGATTTTCCCAATTCTAATTGAACTTCATTTTGATGAACCAATATTGATTTGTTTAGTCAATGCGGTTGGCAAACCTTCATTACACATTATTTGTAGCGTGCATTTCATCCAGTATTTGCAATAAGCTACATCCCTTGTTACTTTTGATATGAAAGAAAGTCTCAGTGTTCTCAATTTTATTACAAAATTCAAACAATAAATGTGGCTCTTTTAATGTGGTGTAGACAGATTTAGTTGAATCGATCATCGCTTCCTCTTTACTACTAGTTATAGCACCAAATCGGGAAAAGCCTGTAAAAGTCCTGGCAGAAAGCGATGCATAAGGATGTAGTGTAACGACGCCCAGTTCCAGGAATGCACTAATATTTTGTTGGTAGTACCAGTTTGCAACAATTATTAGTTAACACTAAGTTGTTAACACTTCGGAAAAAATAATAATTCGTTGTTACACTACATATGTATCGCTTTCTGCCAGGACTTTTACGTGCTTTTCCCAAACCACGGAAGTGACGTCGACGTCCGGGTTAGCGGTAGCATTAGCCATCAGGCAAGTGTTATTTAAATAAACTCCTGATGTACTTAACTTTCCAATGCCTCGTTTTATGAGTACAGAACCTATTTGTACTACTGTAGAAGTTTGGTACCATTCTGGCCATTATTAGTGGGGTAATTTACGAGATACAGCCTTGGAGCCAATAGCGCCTGCACTAAGCCATCCGGCTGATATCTCTAAATAAGCTCTAACTTTAATAATGTTCAACCAAGGGAAATAAGGCTTCTGGGGGGTGTTTGGCTCGAGGTCATGGTGCAAAGGACCCTAGGTTGATTTTACTCCAAACCATCCCTTTAACAATGTATATTGCAAGTTATTGACAACATTATTATTGCTATACTTGTTTTTTGCATAGAGCATACAAGTTATATGGCATAAATGTCTTTTAGAGGCACATTTGGTTGGAAATTCACTAAAATAAGTGGCTGATCCAGTTCCTCACAAATTGAGCCCTGTTTCACATAAACCCAGAGAACTAGTGAAACACCTGCTGCCTGATTCGTCCTTATAAGGTTTTTCATGGGTTTTAAGGCCACGTGAAAGTCTGCTCATCATTTGCTTTTCATCGCTCTTGTGTTGTGTTTCTAAAAGAACAGAATTCAATTACGATCGTGCTTTCTCAGGGTCACATCTTCATTCCACATCAAATCTAAGACTTCGGATGTAATTTGGCAATGAAAGATGATGAATATAAAAGTTGAGAAAAATTGTTGTGTGGCCCTGAGATTTGAAAAGTTCTGCTGTTGCCAACTTTCTTTTTTGCACTTAAATCTGTTAATTAAAGCACAAATACAAGTCAGCCTGACATATTGAAGAGTTATGATCAAAATGTATGTATTTCTGAATAAACACAGGCCATTTTTGACAGTATTTGATTCTTGAGGTGCTATGTAGTTGCTTGGAGGTTTTAAATATTTTTCACTTAAAGGCAGGGTAGGTAGGATTTATTAAAAATTAAAGATCCAAATTTGTTAAAACTTTCTATATATATCAATACATAATTAAAATGTAAGAACTCTGAAAAAAAGAGTATAAAAATCAAGTGACTCTAGACCGTTTAATCTGTATTAAACACAGCTCATTGTTTCGATTCGGGACGAATCAAAGGATTGGCTTAGGCGACTGTCACTCTCTCGCAACCATGGCAACCACCCTTTTGCCCACTTGCGCGCGACCGTTTGATTTGAGGAGTGCGAGAGGCACGGAACCTGATCACACCTCCGTCCAGTAGATGGCGGTAATGCACTATGTTTGCAAGCTGCCAATAAAATCTATCGAAGAAGAAGAAGAAGGCACTGAACCTAGGAATACCAAAACAATGGCAGAGAAAGAGCAATCTAAATTTACAGTACCGGCATATGCAGTTAGTGAAGGCAAACCAGGCAAACAAATGCCCCTTCCCCTCCGCTTGTCTCAGGTAAATAATGCGTCCTCTAGCTCAGCGGTCGGAGTCGCGCGTTCATGTGTTTTGGGGGCGTGGCTTTGGAAGAAGCACAGAAATGAGGGGGTGGAGTGAATGGAAATAATGAGATGTCTTTAAAACAGTCGTGAGAGGTCTACAGACACTCGATTTTGATACTTTCTTTTTCAGAGTACTTACATTTTAATTATGTATTGATATGTACATAAAGTTTAAACAAATTTGAAAAATAAAATTTTTAGACCATTTCTACCTACCCTGCCTTTAAGGCTCTTTAGATAAGTGTTTTGGTTCCTGGGTTCTTTAAAGCACCAGAATGTGGATATATTTCGACAACATAAAAGCAGCTTATGTTTAAAGTTTAAAGGAACGGTTTGTGTTTCCCTGAAGCGAGGCGAGTTTATACAGCTGTGTAAACTGATCAATGCAGGCTTTCACGAAGGAACATCTCATCTTAGACCATTAGCCTTTGAATCAGTATGAAACCACATGACAAACTGTGTACAGAAGCTCAAATCCAAATGCAAATGCATTGTTGTGAAAAAAACAACAACACACAAGTCTCGCTAGCATTCTGTGCATGTGTTATATAAGTACGCCATCTTGCACATCCACAGTAAAGTCTTCACGACGACATCAAAGCGCCCGTGAGAGGAAAGCATCTGCGTTTGCTGATACTGAGCACACAACAGCCAGCGATTCCCTCTTTACACCTGAGAGAGACTGAGCTCTTCTCTTCCACTTATATCTGCATCCGACAGGAAGACTGATTAGAAACAGAGAACTTCCAGATGTTGCGCTGCATGCTAATGGAGGCAATCTCACTTGCTTCTTTTTTTCCCCTCTACTTTCCTTCCGTATTGACGCTGTCACCTTTCTTGTGATCATTATCATCACTTGTTCTGAGACCTCGTGCCTGTAAGGTTAAACTTTAGCACTTCAGTATAAGATGATTTCATTGTTTTTACTGTTTGAAAGGCACCTCTTCATATCATTCATACACTACCAGTCAAAAGTTTGGAATAATTATGCTTTTTAAAATGTTTTGCAGAATTCTCTCCTGCTCAGCAAGACTGCATTTATTTGATCAAAAATATAGCAAAAATTGTGAGATATTATAAAATTTGTAAAACAGCTGTTTTCTATGTGAATATATAGTGAAATGTAATTTATTCCTGTGATCAAAGCTGAATTTTCAGCATCATTACTCCAGTCTTCAGTGTCACATGATCCTTCACAAATCACTCTAATATGATGATTTGATGCTCAAGAAACATTATCAGTGTTAAAAAACAGCTTCATATTTTTGTGGAAACTGTCATACCCCAAACTTTTGCATGGTAGTGTAAGTAAGTTTTTTATTCAGCTAGGATATATTACAATGATCAAAAGAAAAGACATATATATATAATATATATAAGCAGTAAAGACATGTATATAATGTCACAAAACATAATTAATTAAAGTATGCAATTGTTACAACAACAACAAAAAATCTTGTCATTTGAATGGCATTGACAAAAAATTCCTCATTTGTTAGTCACTTTGTATAAAAATGTCTGCTAAATGAACAACTGTAAGAATGCAAAGACACGCTGACAACAAACGCCAGCAAACTTCTAACAGGTGTTGGGTTTTGTTGGGGCAGTGTGTTGATCCTGTTGGCATTTGTTGGTGTTTGTTTCCACAGACTGACTGAACATGTTTGTCAGGTCATGGGATGTTTGAGTCTGGAATGATTTTTCAACAAACTGACTCGAACCGTTGCCATAAAAATGAGGTTTGAATCCGTGCCAACTCCACTGAAATGAAGCAAAACGTGATTATCCAGTTGCACCCACACATAAAGTTACATACAAACACACACAAAAATTCTATCAGAAGTAAAACTAACTGTTCTGCCATCCTGTAAGAAAGAATGTTTTGCAAGCAGAATTGAGTAAGACTTATAGAAAGATATACGAGTCAAAATCTGCTAAGTGGTAATAATGAAACAACAGTTTTAAAAGTGATTTGTCACTATTATTCTGTCACGATGCGGTAGAAACAGGGAGGAAGCAGGATCCACATGCAGCACACTTTATTCAATAAACTGAACACAATACAAAGACTCAGACCAGGAACAGGACTCAGGAGCAGTACAACCAACATCAACAGAAACAACACAAGAACTCACAAAGACTGGACTAAAACACAGGGCTTAAATACAAGGCCAAACAAGCTAAACAAGATAACAAGGGGGCGTGGCTAATCTGAAACACCTGGGGAGACTAATAAACATGAAAAGACAGGGGAACACAGACTGACATCACAACATATTCACTGCAGGATCTGCATTTTCATGGGTTTAAATAAAAGATTTTTGTTATGAAAAAATAAAGAAAGAAATAGTTGTGCATCAAAATCACTCCTTTTCTGGTAAAATAATTAACTTGATTTTCTAAAGCCAATGAATTTGCGACAGCTGAAAGTAACATTTTTCACAAGTCAGTCAGTCTCTGAGTAACATGTTATTTATTTCATTCCAGAAAATAAGCATATAATGAACTAAGCAAAAAGCTTTTCGAATGTCTCCTGCATGTTTTATAATTAACCAAAAATCAAATATAGTTCGCCCATTACGCACTTTATCAGTCAAAAACACAGGCCAGCTGTCGGTTAACTGAACTAAAACCATGGACAAAACACACTCATGTGCATCAATCACTTCACTCGAGACACTTTCACACTTACCTGAGAAATAACTGATTATTACCTTAAAATCCATCTGTTTTTTACAAACCCACATCATTTGAATTCATGAGCTGCCGCTGATCCAGAGAGAGCAGTTGTCATGAATAGGTATGAAACAGCTTTTTAACCACACAGAATCATTATTTCTGTCTTACAATAATTCATATTATCACAGAAGTACTGGAATAAAAGTAGTTGTAGTTCAGATAGTGATCAAAATAGAGCAAATCACCTTTTGAAAGTGACTTGACGCGTCAAATAAAGATTGTATTAATTACATCATTACACCAGTAGGTGGCGACAAGTGACTGTTAAAAATGTGTTTGTCATTGAAACATTCATTCAAGAGATTCGTTCAAAAATGCTGATTCATAATAAAACAATTGAAGTATTTATGAATGAGTCACTGAATCATTCATTCAAACCAATTTTCTTTAAGTTTTCATTATAATTAATTAATTAAACATATTTTTGCATAATTTTGGCATTAGATGCGCTGTTAAATGAGTTCTCTTGAGTCCCTGTAGTCGCCCAATTTGACTCTCATATATGCTGATGTGATATATATTATAAACTTGACAGGTGATTTTTATAAAAATGTAGTCTGATCACTATTATCTTCTTATAGATGAAGGCCATTATCAAAGTTTGATAAAATGTTGTTTAATTTCCCAATAAAAGTTTCTAGATTTTTTTTACACGATTAGCCCTCGGTAGATTTTGACTTTATATCCTTAATGACAAATATCTTTTTACACATACATTCCTTTATTTGACAGAAAAATTGGATTGAATATATTTGGATACATTGGATTTATCCTCGAAATAAGAAAATCATCTTATGCAAATTTTATTTTCAAGTGTTTGTACAGGTGTTTCAATATTTTTCCTGGAAAACAACATAATTTACTGGTTAATAAAATTATTATTTTTGTAGTTTTTTTAATTTTATTCATGGAATAAGTTTTGATGAATTTTTCTGCTTGACCTTTTCTCTGTAAAAAAAAAAAAAAAAAAAGTACAGTTTGCTACTCAATTGAAAATGACATTTTAAGCCTGAATGTGAACAGATTCATTTGTGTTCCCGAATCACAGTGATATGATTTATTTCCATTAGGCCTCCGTCCAATATACTCCAGAATTTCCTCCCTTTGTTTACGGAGATAAATTGCTTGATTTGGGATTGCAGAGGGGTCGGCTCGTAAAAAAGATGGAGTTTGCAGATAGATGTCAGCAGGCGTTACACAAAGCAATCAAGGTGCAATTTCAGAGCATCTGATAACGGCCGAGAGCGGGATACCAAATTTATCCTCATGCCAAATCTACAGCCTGATTGCCTGAACAACAGCTACATGAGAGACGCTTTACTTTCAAATCTGTAGTGACATCAAGAGAAATGTCTTTTACTTCATTCTTAACTTCATTGCAAACAGTGAACAGAGTTATTCCTACCTGATCTGATTCTTAAAATTACTTTTCAGGTTGATTTAGTCATATTAAATGATTGACTTGAATGCAAGATTGATTTAGCTGATGCACTTTTCTTTTCTTTTTTTTTCTTTTTTTTTACTATAACACTTTTATTACAGTTTTTCTGAATTGCTAAAACACTAAACACCATTCTCTAAACCAATTTGTCAAATAAATCACTCTTTATTTTAAAACATTTAACAAGTTCAGGGAGTTAAAACACTGTTTGCAAATCTCATGCGCTCTTTTGGCAAAAATCTAAACACATTCTCACTCACTAAAACACATTTCGCACTGTGATGCACTTGTGTTTCAAAACGCTAAACACAGGCAGGCTAAAGTTAAACACAACCGCAACACAGTTGTCATCGTTTACACACAAACGACTCAAAATTGTTCACACTTATTTCTAATGATGTGACCAAACCAACTGGATGGAAACAAATATAAGAGGGAGAGAAGGAAGAGTATGTGGAAGATGAGGAAGAGCAGGTGTGTATAGTGTTGTCAAGGCTGGATCTGCTTTAGGGTTTAGATGATATTGTCTGTGATGTGGAGAAAGTCCTCAGTCTGAACCCAACATGAAGACATGATGCTGAAGCAGACTGAATGACTGCACTGTAAAAATTTTTTACTGCTATTTACTTAAAAAAAATTATGGTAACAATATTACACATAATATTTTTGAGTAGTTAAAGCTTGATTTCATTCATGGAATCTACCTGAATAAATCATGTAAAATGCCCTAATTTATTTAGTCTATGACACACAATTTT
>NC_140223.1:3276768-3321768 GCF_951802725.1 Rutilus rutilus
AGATACTGTCGGCCAATCCGATGCTCGTTGCTCTCATTTACCGCCCTCCAAAGCCAAACAAGGATTTTTAAAATGAATTTTCATAACTTTTGAGCAGTCGGATTGCTTCCTAATTCTTGGGGACTTTAACCCATTTAAGCCCACCGGCAACTATAGTTGCCGCAGTACATAGTTGTCATTTTCCTTTTGTAAATATTTTTCCAGATGTTGTCCATGTTTTATTTCTCAATGGAATGCAAGCAAACAACCAAATAAAGGATTTCAAGAAAAAAAAAAAGGTATTCACTTCCTCCCTGTCACATGAGGCTGTCAACTTCCTACCCCTATTTCCAGGAAGCAGGACGAAGGCAAACCCTCCCAAAGAAAGGTCATTTTCATGTTACTAATAAGTATTTTTTGTTGACATATATATATCTACATAATCATGAAGGTCTCTAGAATCAGCCAAACAAAACAAATCTTACAAGAGATCTATAGTTTTTTGTATACTTAGTCAAAAGTCCAAGCGGCAACTATAGTTGCCGGTGGGCAAATGCCTTGTAAGTACATATATAATGGGAAAATGGGGTATACTGTGTTAATAGGTTAATAAATCAAGTTTATTGGTCTTGTTTAGTGCATAAACATAACTTAACCCTTTAAATGACATCTCTATATAGATATATTTTTTTCTTCATTCTATTTATTTGTATTTATTTATTTTCATTTAACTTTTTGATACACAATGCCCTGTTATGGCTGCACTTTGTTCTGCACTATGTTCCACAACTTTAACCCTTGTGAGCTGTTCGTTTGCGGTTTACAGTCAGGCTATTTGGGGTCTGAGAGACCCCAGGCAACAAAATGTTATTTTGTAACAACATATATATTTTAAACAAATGTAATTTTACTCAGTTTATTAATGTTTTTACTCCACAAAATGTTCAAAAAAAGAAAAGAAAAATTCGCCTTATAAAATACCCACATTTCTAACTTTCATTCATGGGGATAACATGGATAATTTGACATGGTTTAGTGTAAGATTTTTGGCCAAATCTTGGAAAATGCAGTTTTAAAAGTAAAAAAAAATATTTATATATACTTTAACCAGTAGATGGCTGCAGAGCTCTAAAAGTACTAAAAGTTTCAAACTAAAAGACATCTTTTCACAAGTTTTTCCAGTTAGATTCATATCTACATATAATGAAATCACAATTATAACAATAAAATTTACTTTTTGTCAAAGTTTGGCAGTTTTTGTACTGAAAAAAAAAAAAATCTGTTTTTCTATAATGTTCCATTATGATTAGAATCAAACCTGATCAGGATGTTACAAAGAGAAAAGTTGGAGTTTTTATAGTTTATCATTTATTTCAAACATCTATTTTTCATATAATTCTACAAATTTAAAGTGTGCCACTTCATTTCTGTCTGTGTGTTCTGTGTTGTTTCTGATTTTGAGGATGAATTTTGTCCATTGATCAAATTCATTTGATTCTAATCATAATATATAACATTACTGAAAAACTGATTTTTTTTTCAGTACAAAAAGTAACTTTTATTATTATAATTGTGATTTCATTATATGTAGATATGAGTACAACTGGAAAAACTTGTGAAAAGATGTCTTTCAGTTAGTCAAAAAGCAAATAGCATATAGTGGTGCTCTGCAGCCATCTACTGGTTAAAGTGATAAATTGTTACTTTTAGAACTGCATTTTCCAAAAGATGGGCAAAAATCTTTTAAAAACACTTAACCATGTCAAATTATCCCTGTTATCCCCATGAATGAAAGTCAGAAATGTGGGTCAAAAAGACCCTGAACAGCGCACAATGGTTAAGGCAAATGGATTTGTTGTTTGTTGTGTTTTCATATTCAAGAGATTATAAGCTAGATGCAGTTTTTTTGGGGTCTGCATCAAATGTTTTTCGACTTTTATACATAATAAATTTGTTTATGAATAAAGATTGATCTGTTGAAAGCAGTTATTTTGAGATAAATGCCAAATGTTCTCCTCCTATTCATATTTTACATTGAAGGGGTGCATACAACATATTTGCCCACCGGCAACTATAGTTGCCGCACATTCAAATATGATTTTCAAGAAAGAAAAAAAAAACCTGGGGAAAATAAATGCAGAACATGTTCACATAGGACACTATTAACAGGATTATATGCATGAAACCATTCAGAAAAATTTGGGCACAAATGGGTTAACCTGCACTTGTGCTGTGCCCAGGACACAGTTACCCCGGAGAGTTTTTTAACCTGATTGACTCATTTGACTTAAGACAATGGGTGAATGAGCCGACTCACAAGCTGGGCCATATGCTGGATATGGTTTCAACCTACATATTCAAGACATTATGATTGATGAGATCACTCTCTGAGATAAACACTTTTAAGACCTTTATAAGATACTTTTAATCTTTATAAGACCACGAAGAAATCACTGCCTGAATTGAAACGCTTCAGGAAAATTACCCCCCTGACTAACATGGAGTTCTCCGGGCTTTTATAGAGACAGGTGGGAGTCCACTCTCTCTGAAACATTTTTGATGGACACAAGTATTGACGACCAGTTGAAACATTTTAACGCTGTTTGTTCAGAAGTTTTAGATAGTGTTGCACCTCTCAAAACTAAAAGAGTCAAACCTATATCCTCGCCATGGAGAAACGAAACCACTTGTGGTCTTAGACAAATTGCTCGACGAGCTGAGAGGAGATGGAAGAAACTTCAATTACAGGCCCATTATAAGATATTTAGGGACTCCTTAGCGAACTTCCAGAAGGCTTCCAAAGATGCTAAGCATAAATATTATTCTGAGATCATTACATATAATGCAAATAACCCTAAATTGCTATTTACGACTATAAATTCTATTATTAATCCTTCTCAAAATAGGTATACCGACCCTGATGTTTTGAATTGGGATGACTTTCTTAATTATTTTAATGGGAAGATCGTCGATTTACATGCGAAAATACCGCGATTGCCAAAACCTGTACAGCCAAGACTACAATCGACCTGTAGTACAGAATGGAGAGAGTTTGAAGTCATTACACTCCCAGCTCTAGTGGATATATTTGCACATCTCAAACCTTCTTCTTCTAAAGGCGATGTCATGCCATCTTTTTAAGCAGACGTTTGACAATTTAGCAACAGCTGTGCTGCACTTAGTCATCAAATGCCTTAACCAGGGCATTTGTCCTGCTGATTTTAAGCACGCCACAGTCACCCCACTTCTAAAGAGGCCAAAATTGGCAACAGATGATCCCAAAAATTTCAGACCGATATCAAATTTAGCTTTCTTAGCCAAAGTTTTTAAACAGTTGCAAACTTATATTACATTGAATTCAATAGCGGAGCCTCTTCAATCAGGATTTAAGTCATGCTATAGCACTGAGACAGTGTTGGTCAAGGTACTAAAGGACATTTTTCTATCATTGGACAATGGAGAAAATGTTATCTTGATCCTACTGGATCTCAGTGCAGCTTTTGAAATGGTGGACCATGAGATTTTAATGAAACGGTTAGAATGCTGGGTTGGTTTGAAGGGTAATGTCCTGAAGTGGTAACGGACAGATCTTTTTTTAGTTAGCATTGGGAACTGCTTTTCATCAAAACTACGTCTTTCTTGGGGTGTCCCGCAAGGGTCTATCCTTGCTCCGTTACTTTTTTCGCTGTATATGTCACCTCTGGGGGCTATATTTAGGAAACACTATGTATCATTTTATTGCTACGCGGACGATACTCAGATCTATGTCCCAGTGAGACAGTTAAATACAAATTCTTTTGATGCTTTATCAGCTTGTCTACAGGACATTAGGGACTGGACGGCTGACTTTTTTTTTAAACTTAAAGATAAAACAGAAGTAATTGTGTTCGGCCCTGATAGCGATGATGTGAGACGATCTTTGAAGTCAATCCCTTTGTCTGGCTTTATGAAATCTAATGTGAAAGATTTGGGTTTTGTCTTAGATAGTAATCTAAAAATGATAAACTCAGTGGTGAGAACTTTTTTTTTTTTAATTTACACCTTTTAGCTAAGACTAAACCATTCTTATCAGTCACAGATTTTGAGAAAGCAATTACAGCTTTGGTCTTTACTCGAATGGATTATTGTAACTCCCTTTTTTATGGAATTGAGTCGAGATCTGACTCGAGGATGATCAAGTCTGCCAAAAGTACGACTCTGTTACACCGCTTTTGAACTTTTGTATGCTTCCGAATTATGTACAAGATCCTTATTCTGATTTTTAAGGCTCTCCACAATCAGGCACCTGTGTACATATCCAATATGCTGTCACTTTATGCTCCACCTAGGTCCTTGAGATCGGAGAATCGATAGGCTAAAGTCAAACTGAACAGCTGTTCATATTGTGATCTGAAACACAAATATATCCGCTGTATTTTATTCTAATGCAACTGAGAAAACGCTGATTGAAGTTATGCAAATATGGGACAATGTGGCATATTCCACCATTCCAGTGCAGTCACAGCCTGGTTTGATCCCATCAGAGGATGATGTCCCTTTTCCTTGCCCATTACTCCCCGTTCATCAACCCCATTGAGGAGTTTCCTCAGCCTGGAGATGGAAGGTTTTTGACCATTGTCCACAGGACCAAATGTCCCTCCTGGATGCAATGGATGCTGCATACCAAGACATCACAGCTGAACACTGCCAGGGGTGGATAAGGCATGCCAAAAGATTCTTCCCAAGATGCCTTGCCAGGGAAAATATCAGGTGTGATGTGGATGAGAACATGTGGCTTTTTCTGTTTGTATATTTTGTATTTTCACATGCAGTAATACTGTAAATGGCAGTTATCTTGCAGAAATGCCCCTGTTGCAAATAAAGCCTTTACTGCAGCAATTCTGTCTCTGTCTTCTTTTTTTTTCATAAACCGTAATTCTATAAAGCTACTCTGAGAAGGGTTATTTATTTTTTGTATTGAATTTCTGCAGCAAAAGAAACAAAATGCACACATTTACTAAACCCAAACAAGACAAAAATGTAGGGAGACTTCAGAAGAAATTGCAGTGCACAACACAATCTATGATAGTTGTCACGGTTAGCTTAGATAGGAAGATAGGGACAAACAGATTAAGATCAATATACATTTATTTTAATGAAAGTTCTCCAAGCGGACAGACAGGCAGGATCAACACAACCATACATAACGGAGATAGGACAAAGACGGAGTGAACGGGAGGAACTAAATTGCAAACACAGATGGTAATTAATAGGACACAAGTGATACAGATGAACTAATGATGGTCATGTGTGTAATGTGTTGTGTGATGCTGACCAATAGTGAGCCTCTGTTCTGACGTACAACCCAGAAGCGCTGCGCTTGTTACACTACGTGAACTCACTCAGAGAAACACACAGAAGAAAATGAAGAGTTGAATAAAGTTTTTGTGCACAAAAAAGTATTCTCATCGCTTGATAAACTTAAGGTTGAGCCACTGTAGTCACTTTTTTAACTTTTTTGTAGACTATTTTAACGATGTCTTTACTAACTTTTCTGGGCTGGCAGATATTGATTACCTAGAAGCCTATGGAGGAGTGAGCCAGCTCTCAGATTTCATCAAAAATATCTTAATCTGTGTTGTGAAGATGAACGGAAGTCTTACGGGGTTGGAACAACATGAGGGAGAGTAATTACTGACAGAATCTTCATTTTTGGGTGAACTAATCCTTTAATAACGGCATGGAGTCTGGGAACGTCAGGCCCTGATGGAGGTGAACTCAAATGACGTCTGATTACTTTGAAGTTTCTTGGTGAAAAGGAAGAGGCATGAAAGATTTAAGCCACAAAACCCGCCTGCAGACATGAGAGGTCTGCACTTATCGTCAAAAACGTCTTTGTTGCAAAAGCATACGGATCTCTGAATATTAATCAAATCTGACATTTTCCTTCAAATTCTCCCCAGACGAATAAATCAACAGACGTTTTTACAGTGTATTTTTACTGTATTGAGATACTCTGTGAAACCGGCTGAAATCCCTTGCTTTAGCATCGGTTCTGTCTGATAATTCATTACACGGGGTTTGTACTGTATTTATGAACGAGCAGTGATGAGATGTCTGTGAGAAATCTATCGAGTGATTTAATTTGAGCTTAAAGCAATTACGCCGTCTGCCAACAGACCTGAGGTGAAGCACAGATTTATTGGCCTGAAAACTGTGAATTCAGCAGCGTATTGCACATCAGTCCACCTGGGGAGTTGCTTCTGCCTTTTTTGCCAACACAGAGAGACAGAGACTCACCAAACACAGAGAAACGTCTCATGATTCTGTACTATTCTGCATATAGTGTACATTTCACTACATTCACTTGTGCACAACTCTTTCTTCTGCTGGAGTCTGTGGTGTTTGAACGGATGCTGATGTTCTATATGCATGAAAACTTGGATGACCTTCTACATTTGCATTAATGTGCAGGATATATCACAGTAAACTGCATGAGATATATCCCACAATGCAATGCACTCAACATGACCTTCCATTTCTGGTGTGATGAATGATATCAGTCGTGATTTTTAACTTCTCTTTTTTTTCTTTTTTTTTTTATGTTCAGACATTTTTGCTGAATAATCAGAATTGAAATGCTAAATAATTTTATTTATTAATTCCCTAGACTGGGGTTTCTCAAACTATGACTCACAAGGTGATGAAAAGCTAATAATTAATGTAATTAAATGTAAAATAAATACTATGTATATATATATATATATATATATACATGGCTGCCGATCGGCCTGACGGGGGCGCTACAGCGGTCAAAAGTATGAAATGGCTCATAACTCCTAAACCATTAGGCGTAGGCTCAAGTATCTTATATCGTTGGAATCCTTGGCTCAAGGTGGACAGAATGCATGCCTTGTGTGACAATTTTGGATTTTGTGAAAAACCTACTTTTGCGCACTAGTCCTAGGCTTTTGGTCTGATCGGAACCAAACCTGTGCAGCAAGATTCTCTGGAGTCTGATTGTCAATAATTATCTAGAAATTCGAAATTTCGCTGCACGGTCGCTAGGGGGTGGCAAAATGTTCTATATGTCAGCGGTCATATTTACAAAAA
Source organism: Rutilus rutilus (assembly GCF_951802725.1). Classification (NCBI taxonomy): domain Eukaryota; kingdom Metazoa; phylum Chordata; class Actinopteri; order Cypriniformes; family Leuciscidae; genus Rutilus; species Rutilus rutilus. The sequence goes on from NC_140223.1 coordinate 3,283,840, forward strand.
TGGCTATAACTCATGAATGGACCTAGATATTTTCACCAAACTCGGGACACATGTGTATGAGCTCAATCTGAGGTTACTTGAAAAAAATAGCGACGATTGGCCACTTGGTGGCCAAATATAAAATATAAAAATGTCTATAATCACCCAACCATTAGCCCAGATGACTTGAAAATTGGCATGTGCTGTCTTTGTACGAGGTGCCATGATAGTCCATGAGGATATTGGCGTATCTCAAAAAACATGGCCGCCAATGATATTTGAGTAGCTATCAGACAAGGGACATTGTAACCGTATACATACTGGGAACTATATTCTCAGAAGGCGAAGCACTGCTACTTGGGCGGAGTGATTTGCTCGCAGCACCTGAGAAGCCCCATGGTGAGGAGCAGAGAGTTCGCTCAGAGTTGGAGTAAATCACTCCGCCCAAGTAACAGTGCTTTGCCTTCTGAGAATATAGTTCCCAGTATGTATACGGTTAGAAGATGGCTGTGTCTCATGTGGCCTTGTTATTTGTACACACTGTGACTATACAAATCACCACATGTAAATAGGAAAATGTTGGCGTTATTTTGTCACTTATTGGGAGCAGTATGCTAGCTGGAGCCGTTTACCTCCAGTATTTGTGCTAAGCTAGGCTACCTGGCCATTCGATGAACTGCAGTTTAAGTCACTTCTGTGTTGGTTTCAAGAGAGAGACTCAAAGGTTGCCACTTCATTCTGAGCCTGCGGTCCGTTACAGGGAAAGCAACAACAGATACAAGATCTGAGTCTCCTATTCGTCCAGTGAGACATTAACAGATAAACCAATGTTCCATGGAAGGCAGCAAAAGATACATTCAAGTTCTGAGTCTCCCGTCCGGTGAGACATTGCTAGAGACACCGTCCCAGAGAGACAACAACAGATTCCATGATCTGAGTCTTCATCTTGTGAGGCAGAAACAGATTCGACCAATGTCTGAGCCTCCAGTCTGTGAGGAAAGAGACAATGACGTTCAGAGTCTTCGTCCCGCGAGACGATCACAGATGCAGCACGTCCCGAGTCTCCATGCCAGACAGACAAAAGCAGATCGACCGAGTCTCTGGCCCAGAGAAGCAGAAGACACTCTGTTATGAGCCTGAGTCAATTGTTCAATTCTGTCCTGTATATATTGTCTCTGTGTATGTGCATGTTTGTGTTACAGGTGGACGGTTTATTGATAATTTGTTGGAGCCTACAATTGGTTCTCCTCCACACCTGATCCAGATATAAGGACCGCACCAAAGGTTCATTAGTTAACATTAGTTAACTACCTTAGTTAACATGAACTAAGAATGAACAATACTTCTTCAGCATTAATTAATCTTAGTTAATATTAATTTCAACATTTAGTAATACGTTTTTAAAATCGAAGGTTGTATTTGTTAACATTAATTAATGCACTGTGAACTAACATGAACAAACAATGAACAGCTGGATTTGTATTAATTAACATTAACAAAGATTAATATATACTGTATCAAATGTATTGCTCATTGTTAGTTCATGTTAGTTAATAAATTAACTAATGCTAACTAATTAACTTTATTGTAAAGTGTTACCAATAAAACCAATAACACACAGAGCCATTTGCAAAAAGTTTAAGCTCAGGAGAGCAAACCATCACTTCAAGGTTCCTTCGTCTGCATGTTCCAGATTGTAAACGACATCAGGCTCAAATTCTAGGCTCATAACATCACAACATTTATTTCCATCAAGAGGTGCATCACTTTTTGGTCAAGATCTTGTATTGTCAATGCAAGAGTCCAGCACTCTGTAAAGTCTCCTCCAGCACATCCCAAAGACTTTCAGTGAATTTAAGATCTAGACTCAGAGGAGCCGATTCATGTGTGAAAATGATTCTTCATGCTCCTCACAATCATTCTTTCACCATTCGTCTCCAATCGACACCCAAGCGTATATAGTCGACACTTAATATCTATATCTGGGGCGTCTCCAATCGACACCCAAGCGTCTACAGTCGACACTTAATATCTATATCTGGGGCGTCTCCAATCGACACCCAAGCGTCTACAGTCGACACTTAATAATATCTTTATACTCTAGCTCTGCATCTACAGTCGACACAACTGGCTTCAAGTTTGCAACCCCTAACTTGTTCCCCTAACTAACTTGCTGCGCAGCAATAATAACCGACAGACTTCAGACAATGCCTTCGAATATGCTTTAACCACGGCCGGAGGATCTCAGACAAATTTCAGAGAGAATCCCACCAGCAAAAGGAATACAACAGTTTTTATAGAATAGGAGCATAGCAAAAGTGACATGATAACATTATTTCCCTACAATTTGATTGGTTCTTCATAGGCAAACCCTTCTGTTACTAGGTAGAAGCAAATGTAACGGGTACCGTGGTGAACAGATTGACTCCTGTAACACAGGAGAGAAATGTGGAGACAGGTTCGAGCTCTCTGCAGTCATTTATTTAAGAATTTTCTTCAGCAAATACATCTCTATTGTTAAGAGTCATTTTATGTTTCACACATTGCATATTCAGTGTCTTTTTAACATTACTATGAATTTCAATGTCAATGTCAATACAAAATCCATAATAAAATAAATTTCTAAGTACCAAATGCATGTTCACTTACTCTTCGCGCATGTATTTTACACTATTTATCAAAATGAAATGTAAAGACAATGTTAATATTCACCTGCTATTTTTAGGAAACGTAGAAACTTCCGTTCACAGTATTTGATCAGTATCACGTCAATACAGTACTGCAAATCATGCTCAGAACTAATAAAGTGCTCCAAGTGTAACTTCATTTTAAACTGTAACCATTCTTGTCTAAACTCACTGAGCAAAAAACATTTTCAACCGATGGTGGAGAGTTAACATACAGTGAGCTAACCAATACTCGTTAACATTGCAAGCTCATAAAATATCTTCGTGTGCATATGCACGTGGGAAAGTGTGTGTGTTGAGCTGACTTGCTCATGTAATGTGTGCGTTGTCAGTAGACAGTTACTCTGCCAGACTTTGCCCTCTCGTTTCAAACTCGTTACAAACAAAATCAGAAACAGACCCTAACGAAAATTACTTCACTAAAACAGTCCACTCATATCCCAAACACATTTCTGCATGGCTAAATTCTAGCTCTGAGGTGTTTTTGTACATTTACCCACCTGTAACACAGGAGAGAAACGAGGAGACAGTGTGTCAGGTTCGAACTCTCTGCAGTAATGAGAAACCCACAACTCACGCAGCTAAACCCGTCACCCGACCCTGCCCCTGCTGGCCCGGAGCAAACACTACACAATTTACTTTGAAGAAGGAAAAACACATTAAAATAAAAACCCTTGTGATACTTTTTCCCCCAAATAAAATACAATAACTTGTGTTCAAATAAAAGACAATAATTCTGATTATTCTTATAACACAAATACGACACTTTTGTGGTCGCCACACAAACTCTGTTTTCTTGATTGCTTCATTGTTAATCACAAGTTTTCAAACCTAGACATCTGTCTAGTTTCATTTCCCCTATTTGTTATTTATACACTCACACACTCAAAGTCACGAGTTTTCGACCAAAGGGTTTGGAAACATTTAAGATTCAAAAGCATATGAATGTTGTTCCTGCAAGAAAAATAAATGTTAGTTACGATTAATTAAAAAATCCATCATACTACATAAGAAATAAAAAGCTACACACTCCATCAATTGGGTTAGAAGAACTGTTGCCAAACATATAACATGCTAGAAACATAATAATCACTGCAATAATGATCCAATCATAGACTCTTAAGCATTTGCGTGTTTCAATCCAAACAGCGACTTTTTAGGCCGGGCAGTGTATGATATTTTTTGCATGCCAAACAAACATCAGAGAACCATGTTGAAAAGAGAGGGTCAAATGGGGTTCAGCTGACAAAAAAGTTTGGGAATCATGCACTCACTCACACGCAGTGTGATGGGGACATGTTGAACTTTTATTGTGGAATAATGGGAGTTATGCGCACGGTTTCGTTCACTATTCTCAAAATCAGATCGGACGTGTACTTTACACACGAATACACACACTAACAAACTGTTTTCCCGTCCGCCAGCATCACAGAAAATGTTAACCACCGTGAGTCCTGGTGCAACACACACCGCAGGTTCTGAGAGACACACACATATTCAGTAATGTGACACACATTAGTTATGCAGTGTCCTTTCCGCCCACTGCTTTCCGCTCAGATAGACAGCACACACACACACACACACACTCTCGCTCGAGGGCCTGATGTCCACATCCCACTCCAACAAACAGGCTGAACAACAAGAGTGTCACGCACATATTCATCCAGCAGGAGAGACGGAGAGAGAAGCGGATGAGTTTGGACAGACTGTGAGTGTATAAATGTGCAACACTTCATCGGTCAGTGAGCAGTGAAATACAGCAGCATCGCTTTACTTTCACTTTACCGGGTTTATGTGTTCGTACTGTGTGGAAAGAAACTGCAGACTTTATAGACAGACTCTCTCTCAGGAATTTCATTTTAGAGCAATATGTCACTTGAAGAGGTATGATTTTTTTCTTTCTTTCTTTCTTTCTTTCTTTTTTTTTCTTCTTTTTTTTACCATGGTTAACTGCCTACAGTTTACCTGGGGTAAAGTCATTCAAAAAGCTAGTTGCTTTTATAAAATGATCATCAATAAGTTAAAGCAAAAGTTGTGAAAAATATATTAAGACTTATTTTTATGTTTTCAGATTATATTTTCAATTGTTCAATTTTTTATGCACGGATTTAAAGAGGTTTATATCTTTGAAAGGCATAACTTCTTTAAATACTTAATGTAGAATTTTTTTTTATTTTATATAACATAATGATATATTACTATTTATATATTTAGAGATCATACATCTAGAATATATTTAGGAATTAATTGCCTTCTTTTTTTTTTTTTTGTCAAATTATTTTAATCATATTTAATTGTTCACACCAAGAACGATAACTATAACGATATCGTCTATAATAGACGTTCTGATCATTCTAAGTACGATGTAGTTTTGTCGTCTGTCACTTTAAATATGCTCAAGCTCTTTAAAGCAGGATGGATTCTGATTGACTGTCAGTGCCATCAGCGGGGAAAAAATCGTTCTGAAAGTGATTCTAACAATATTGTTTCTATGGAAGCTTGTTTCCACCATGAAAAAAAAAAGAAAAAAAAAAAGATAATTGTGACTTTATCTCACAATTCTGACTTTTTATTTTCCACAAATGTGAGTTTTAATGTCAGACTTTTCCCCCCTCACAATTGCAAGTCGCAATTGTGACTTTTTCTTAGAATTCTGACTTTTTTCTTGCAATTGATCGACTTTTTTCTCAGAATGGCAAGATTTAAACTCACAGTTGCCAGTTATGAAGTACGGAAGCGTATTGCATTCACTTGAGGAAAAAAAATCTACTCTGTTTTTCTGAATTAATGACTTAATTATCTCAGAATTACGAGATAATTTTCATGAAAAAAAATTGTTTTGCTCTGTTTTTCTGAATTAATGACTTAATTATCTCAGAATTCTGAGATAATTTTTTCTTGAAATAAAAATATTTGCTCTGTTTTTCTGAATTAATGACTTAATTATCTCAGAATTCTGAGATAATTAAGTCATTAATTCAGAAAAACAGAGCAATTTTTTTTAAATGAAAAATTATCTCATAATTCTGAGATAATTAAGTCGTTAATTCAGAAAAACATAACAAAATATTTTTTTATGAAAAATTATCTCAGAATTCTGAGATAATTAAGTCATTAATTCAGAAAAACAGAGCAAAAAAAATTTTTTTCATGAAAATTATCTCGTAATTCTGAGATAATTAAGTCATTAATTCAGAAAAACAGAGTAGATTTTTTTTTCCTCAAGTGAATGCAATACGCTTCCGTAATGAAGTCCCAATTCTGAGGAAAAAAAAAGACTGACTGTTTTTTATCTGAATTGCGACTTTATATCACGCAATTGCGAGAGAAAAAAAGGTCAGAATTGTGAGATAAAAAGTCGCAATTACCTTTTCTTTTCTTTTTTCAGTGGCGCAAACAAGCTTCCATTCGTTACTCTGTGTTGTTAGAATGATTTACTAACTAAAGTTAAATAGAATGATTTTTAGAACTATATCTTTACCATAATAGTTATCGCCCTTGGTGTAAACGGGCTTTTACAGAGGTTTAAACCTTTAAAAATACAAAGAATAGACCATATAAAGATATATTTTCTGAAACATGTCTCAATGTCTTATGCAAATTTGCTTCGAAATGGAGTTTATCTGTTTGTTTTGAATAATGTCTTCTTTTGTAACGTACTCTTTTCCTCGTGCACCGTGCAGTTGAGCCGCTTTGGACGAGAACCTCAGCTGTGTTGTTGCAGGCGATGGGTTCAGACAGCAGCATATGGATGTGTTTATCTGTGTGTGTGTGTGTGTGTGTGTGTGTGTGTGTGTGTGTGTGTGTGTGTGTGTGTGTGTGTGTATGATGCTGGTACCTGGAGTGAAGTGGTTCAGAAGCAGATTGACTTTAGTGCTGACACACGTAATGACACACAGGAGTGCAGAGCATTGCTGTCTCTCATTCTGGACAGCTTGTGTGTAGACAGAAAAGTTTCACAAGAGTTTAGTAGCAGGACACTAAACTTTGAAAAAACTTTTTTTACAGTATAGAGCAGAAACAGCACAAACGAAAACAAAGCAATACGTTCACACATTAGATATATGTGCATAAAATAAATGTGGAAATAGTTCAAAAACTCTGCTTGAGGTAGAGCATTAAAAATAGAAAAGAAACATGATGAGGTGCTGTGATTCACCTGACGTTTCTAGTTGTAATAGGAACATCTCTTCGTTGCATCATGCCACATGCGTTAAACAGTTTTTGATTGACGCAAGCACACAGGTTTTTGTTTTCTTCATCTAGGTTACATTTGTGCCATAGGCGTAGATTTACGTGGATCACTCTGATTAAGCGTTTGACAGATGGGAGTTGAATGAATCTGAATTTTGCTTGACTGAACTAAAAAAAAAAAAAAAAAAAGCATATTTTTGGCTGTACTGTATTTCGTGATTTAGCTGCTGCTGACTAAAGGGAAGAAGGCTAATGCTTAATGTAATAAAATGAATTGAAGGGCCAGAATCAGTGACTATGTTGTTTTTTTAAGCAATTGAATTATTGTTATTAATAAACGTTATTTCTGGCTTTTGGCTAAAATAAAACTTTCATGCATCACTACTAGTCAAAGAAAGGTTTAGGAAATGAGTAATGCTATTTTCACTACATTTTTAGACTTGCTTCCAAGTAATGACATTTTCTCAACACCAACATTTTGAAAAAGCTCGAGGTCGTTTGACTCATTGCTTTAATTGCTGGTTTGTTTTTAAAAAATTATATTTCAAGGGCTCCTGCCTCTTTACAGTCTGTCCTTAACAACATTAAAAGAAAACCTACACCCTTGAATAATTTTAATTCATGTTGTATGCCTTTAATAAGCCAAGTGTACGTGTGCATATTAGACTTTAACAATCCTTTAAAAGTGCCCCTGTTATGCTATTTTAAATGTTCCTAATTTTGTTTTGAAGTCTCCTACAACAGTTCACATGCATCCAAGGTATATATATATATAAAAAAAAATTTTTTTAATTATCTCATAATATATATTGCACATCAGCTCTTTTTCTCACAGTGTCTGAAACGCTTCATTCAAAGATTCAGTCTCTCTAAGTCCCGCCTCTCTGAGAGCTGCTCTGCTCTGATTGGTCAGAAAGCAAACGCTCATTATCATATCTGAACCTCAGCTCTTGACACACAGTGATGCGAACAGTGGCGGTGGCGTGGGTTTTACCGTATCAATCTCATCAAAGTGGATTTGCTTTGTCAGCAGAAAACAGCGTCTTCTCCACATGAACAACACGAACCAAACTCTTCCAGTCTCAGAGAAACTACAGTGTTTGAGGGCGGAGCTAAGAGACGCTGTTCAGCCAATCAAGACCACATGCTGGCATTATGCTAATAGGGGTTATGCGGAACGCCCAACGTTCGAACCGGAAAACGGGTATAAACATTTCCGGTTTGCATTACCGTACGCATCTGCAGCGGTAGGTTATCTCTGAGGTATATCTGCACTTTGACCTGTGAAACTTTGCAGACCTTTTCCAGTCACAGACAGTTCTAGTACAAACTGCTAAAAGAGAATTTTTGGAAAAGCATAATGGGGCACTTTAAGAGATTGTGAAAACGGTTTTGCTTGTCGGGTTTAAGTATAATGTCCTGCAGTGCGAGTCGTGATGTCCTCATATAACCGTGGACAAGAGTGTGGTTTTCAGTCAGGAATTGAGCTCAGACAGTGTCTGGATGGTTTGATCTGTGTTACGATGCTTCATAATTGGGCAGGAGGGTCTGAAAAACACCATTAAGAAGATCAGGAGAAACGAATCTCGCCGCAGGGTTTCATTTCCAATCTTGACTGAACGCTTTTTCCCTCTCTCTCTCTTCAGTTCTCATCTTTTCTGCATCTTTCTGTCTTCATCTTTGCACTGATAACAACAAAACCGGTGCGAAAGGTTAGATCTTCTCAGAGTTTAACACAAAAAGACGTGACTCACTAAAGTTTTAACTCTTACCTTGAGGGGACGCAGACGATCCGACGTGATATTACCCTTAATGTCAGAGACACAAAGAAAAAAACAATCACTTTTTGTATTATTTCCCACTTGTGATAAAAATATCAAGTGAATGAATTACTGTTAACACAGCGTGACACTTATAATAGCCTTAATTTATTTCTCAAACCCACATGATTTCTGCAAAGTAGACAAGAGAATGTAACCGAAGGAAGTCAGATTTATTTGAGATTTGCTTCATTATAAGAACATTATATAATCTCTGTTTTAAGGGTTTTGGTGAAAGAATGGTTTGGTAACACTTTGCTTAAAGCCAATATAAATATATGTGTATATATATATATAATGCATTCCAAAAATATTTTTAATGCATTACTTATGCCTTATAATGAATTGTATGATCTCATGAATAATGCAGTACATTATAATGCTTATTTATTAATTGAACACACCTTTAGAAAGTATAATACATTAAAACACATGACAAACAACCAGTTTCAGTTGGTACAAGAATCTGTGAATATTATAATGCATACTCTGGTTACTATTATTTATGTCAAGATATTATGAATTATATGCACATTATGAATTACTTTTATAATGCATGATACAGAAAGTAAGTAAAAGCGATAGGTTTAGTGTGAAAATCTTGTAAAATCGTAAATATTTAGTTTAAGGTCGAATTAAATTAACTGAACGGTGAACTATACTCATACATTTATACATTTAAAGGTGCACTCAGGCATTTTGTCATCATTAGATAAAATAAAATAAAAAGATAAATAGTACATTTGAAAAATCTGTTAAAATGCTCAAAAACGCACAGATCCCCTTTCATTGGTCACTTTTGCTCACGTAAATCACGACTGATGGCAAACCGAGAGGTTCAGACATTTACATTTATTCATTAATCCAGAGCGTCTTGCAAATGAAATCAAATATTGACCAGCGCAATATATAAAGACTAAATTACAGATTGCACCTTTAAAATGACAGGCTAGAAATGTTGTTTATCATAGTGGTGTTAATTACAGATGCTTGTGTTGTGAATGTGAAGATGTGAGTGTAGCTTGAGTGCATCATCTGTATAACACATGCACACTGAAAATCATCGTCTTAAAGGGGTCATGACATGAGAAATCCAGTTTAAACAGCTGGTTTGAGTCTCTGTACAGACTTCAGAAGATCCCAGCGTCTGAAACAAGTGGATGGTTTATTTTAATGACATCTGAGGATTATATGTTTGTTCGGAGCAGATTGTTTTGTAATCGAGGCACAGTGTAATGGAGAGTTTAATAAGTGCAAAAACTTTATTAACATTAAAAGTGAACTTGAAGGAACATATTCAAATAATAAATAAAATAAATCGGGGTCATAACCCCTTTAATATTGTAAACAATTTGACTTCTCGAGTTTGATTATCTGTTTTGAACATCGATATTTTTAACAAGACAAAAATACTTAATGATTTTTCTTTCAGTTTATCACAGATGCTGATGAACAGACTGTGACCCATATCAGCTGAGACAGAACACAGAGCTTTCTTACACACACACACACACACACACACACACACACACACACACACACACACACACACACACACACACACACTAGCCAATCTGCTGTTGCTGTAAAGCCCTGCTGATTCTTGCTGCTGATATAAAATGCTGCAATTATGCCAGAACTTTCTAGAGGGGCTTCGGATCAAAGAAATACAATTTTCATTTTACAAGCTTGCGCCCTCTCTCTCTCTCTCTCTCTCTCTCTCTCTCTCTCTCTCTCTCTCTCTCTCTCTCTCTATATATATATATATATATATATATATATATATATATATATATATATATATATATATATATACATATATATCTATCTCTCTCTATCTCTATCTATATCTCTATATCTATATCTATATCTCTATATCTCTATCAATTCAATTCAATTCAATTCAATTCAAAATTGCTTTATTGGCATGACTGTACATATTACAATATTGCCAAAGCTTGTAAAAGACATCAAAATAATAAAATATTACAACATAACTTAAATCTAAATGTACTACTTAAATTAATTGTACAAATTAACAGTGTAACAAATTATGATATCTGTAAACATTTTACATTCTCTATATCTCTATATCTCTATATCTCTCTCTATCTCTATCTCTATCTCTATATCTCTATATCTCTATATCTCTATATCTCTCTCTATCTCTATCTCTATCTCTATATCTCTATATCTCTATATCTCTATCTATCTCTATCTCTATATCTCTATATCTCTCTATATATCGCTATCTATCTCTATCTCTATCTCAATTCAATTCAATTCAATTCAAAGGGGCTTTATTGGCATGAAAGTTTTTGAAACAATGTTGCCAAAGCATATACAAAATATATAAATAAAATATATACGTAATATATACAAACATAATAAAACAGTTATATGAAAAAAAAATACATATAGTAATGTTTCTATATGGTAATAACTTTACTACCGGTATATAAGTTATGAAAATTCTCTCTATCTATCTCTATCTCTATATCTCTATATCTCTCTCTATCTCTATCTCTATATCTCTACATCTCTATCTCTCTATATATCTCTATCTATCTCTATCTCTCTCTCTCTCTCTCTCTATCTGTATCTCTATCTCTCTCTATCTCTCCATATATATCTCTATCTATCTCTATCTCTATCTCTCTCTATATATCTCTATATCTCTATCTCTCTCTATCTCTATCTCTCTAAATCTCTATCTCTCTCTATCTCTCCATCTCTCCATCTCTCTCTCTCTCTCTCTCCATCTCTCCATCTCTCTCTCTCTCTCTCTCTCTCTCTCTCTCTCTCTCTCTCTCTCTCTCTCTCTCTCTCTCTCTCTCTTCACTTTTTAAAGATGTAAATCATATTAGTTTGCTTTCTATTAGAATATTGCTGTAATCATAGTGTTATCACAGTGAAGTGAATCATTTCTCTTCTTTGGCTTGAGCAGATGTTCATAACACCTACACTTGATTTATTAAAATTTATTTAAAAATATTCCAGCTCTTTCTTTATGTTTTCCAGGGAATATTGGTTTAACAATATATATAAGCAAAACATTCCACAAATGTTTGGTGTTTTGCTCATAAACATTCTGTCAAAAAATGTTGTAAGTCATTCTAATGTAGAAACGTTTCTTATTTTAAAGCAATATGAGCTCCATATTCACTATATATGAGCCATAAAAGCCTGATGTATCAAACATGATGCACATATGCACACTTTAAAGATTAAAAAGTTTCAAAGTAACATCCCTACAGATTCATACTCTCCAACTAAACTTTCTCACTCAGGATTATTTAATTGTTTTTTACATTTACATTGCATTTATTCATCTAGCCGACGTTTTACCCAAAGTGACGCAATAATCAGACGCGGTTAATAAATGAGGGATTGTGGGATTGAATGCCCTATCTTTGGGGATTTCAATTACCGGCCAGTTTAACCTTAAGGTAACATTGTGTTTTCATTATATGCTAATTAAGCTTGTCCACCGTGACGGTCCATTCCCTTCTCCACCTCGTGTCCGCATTAAAACCGTTCCCATCCGCATCTCATTGTTCGTCCTCAAAGCAATTACCTGTCGCTTCACACACACGCTGCCCAACTTTGGTCTCAGTCCATCTCTCTCTCTCGTTTTCTTTCCTTCCACTGAGATAACAATTTAATTAGAACTGTAATCGTATTCGCTCAGCATTAAATGGCACCCAGAAGAACACCGTGATAGCTTTGGTGCTGCGTTACAATTTGCAGGTTTATTAATCCGCCATGTCAGGATGTGTTTGAAAAGAAGATAAGTTTTCATTGCCGGAACGGTGAGTATGTTATTAATTGTGACATTTTACTGGCAGACCTGTTGATGTGTAAAGCCAGGTTGCAGACCAATGTGTATGAACCAGAGTGCAGACCTTTCCATAAAAATGTGGTTAAAATTGAATATTATCATTTGTTTGGAAGAATACAAAGCCACAAAATGGCAAAATGATTAGATATCCCAAATAGTTAGGAAACCTACATCACCCATAATGCACTGGGCATGTTGCCGTCCAAGGCCACTCCCACCAGTCTGCTATGGATATGCATACTTGCTTTAGTAGGAAATACCTACAAACTTTTAGTAATTTTAGTGAAATAGCAAACTTTTAGTCATAATGGTGTCGACTGGAATTCACTCCACGACTTTTGCTCAGATTTTTGCCCCATTTGCAGTCTAGATGAGTTGGAAATAGATGACAAAAGTCTGCGCCAGTCTTCAGATTTTGGGCAAATGGAGTTGACAGATTTCACAGAGAATCGCGCAGTGTGATGAGATGAGACATCTGAACTCTTTCCCCGCCAGCGTTTATGAAAAATTTGCCAGCCACCGCTAGAATCTTATATCATTTTCACAAAAGTTTCATGGCCCCCAGAATGTTTTGTTGTATGAATATCTGAATATGCAATATATCACATGAAAGAACAGACCCTCTGCTTCTAAACAAACAAACAAATAATAATAATAAAAAAATCTGTTTTATTCTAGCTTCATGCATTCTTTGCATGAACACTTGAATATGGGTACGTTTCATTAAAAAAAAATCAACATTTTAAACAAAAAGCTGAAAAAAATGCGTTTTTGTCAAAGACTTCATCTGGGTGGGATTCAGAATGATGATCAAAACACAGATGGAGTAGATCGAGTCCATCAACACAGTCCTGTAACTCGTCCTGGGTCGACATTTCATTCAGTAACATTAGGCAGATTTTGATTTATATGTTGATGATCACGTTATTTTACATATGCATCTGCTTACATATGAGATCGCTTGTTTCTGCTTCTTATTTGCATGTTTTGAGATTCAGTACTCTTTCAGAAGATGTGTAATACGTTTGGTTCTTTATTAGACAGTAAACATTGTTTAAAACAAAAAAAAATTGTTTAAAGGTTAAAACTCCAATGCGCAGACATGTTAGCGGTGCACATGAGAAGCTTTTCTTGTGTACGTTTCTTGTGAACCACACAGAAGAACCAAGCAAACAGATAAAACTGGTTTACACAGCCCTTCATTTTCTGGCTGGGAATGAGTTTTTTTTTTTTTTTTATCTGTCAGTGCCGAGAGCGATATATATAAGAGAGAGCGGCTATCTGCAGTCTGTCACAGAATGAACCAATCAAAGAACAACTGGAAGATAACAATAGGAAAGAACTTTAGCTTGAGTTCCATTACATCCGGATTCTCTCTCATCTCTTTATCTGTCTCTCCTGAAGCTTCTGGCGTGATGTTGTTGTGGTGAAGTCAGCAGTACTATCCGCGTATATGCGTGAAAACCTCACCTGAACTCATTTACTGACTCACTGGAGGAAACGACAAACAGAGGTTTTATTGTGTCCCATCGGCAGCAGATTTCCAGGCTTCATTCCGATGCCATTTAATCGCTCACAGATGTGTTTTGCTGTGGCATCTGGACCTGTGGCTACATGAAAACCCACTAAAATACGGTGTGTTATTACTGCGGATCTTCTGCTTTTGTGAGGCCCGTTCAACACATCTTTATTTATAGCTCGTAAACATTCACTGCATAATGGCATCGTGCAGCAAACGTGCTGAGCTTTCACACTGATTGCATGTAAACTGCATAAAGGGCCGTTCACGTCGCGTATAAAAAAACGAGGAAGTTTCAGCAAAGAATAAATGGATTTCTTGCTATTCATCTCTCGGTCTCCCAGCTCTTCCTCCATCTTTGCTGAGCTTTCAGTGTTGTTACGGAAAGGGTGAAGCTGATTGGTTGGTTCTTGTCACATGACCTGTGGTGGCCTTGCAGCATTTTGAAAAAAAGTTGTTGTTTTAGTTTTTTTATCTCACTTTGGCCTAGACGATCCTGGAAAAAAATTTATGTGTTGCGGAGGACACACTTCCCAGCAAGCAATTTTTCATTTAAAAGACGTCTAATAGCATCCAAAAACATCCCAGATGTCTAGGCTAAAACAAGGGCTGTCAGTGCAAATTTAATAGATGTCTAAACCATCGCCCAAGAATAGACTAGTCATCAATTAGATAACATTTACATTTATGCATTTGGCAGACGCTTTTATCCAAAGCGACTTACATTGCATTTCAAAGTACACATTTACATTCTTATCAGTTCTTGCTTTCCCTGGGTATCGAACCCATGACCTTGGCGTTGCAAGCACCAATGCTTGCACCAATGCTAACAAAGAAATGAAATGAGTGAAGAAATGAAATCAAACACCTTGTAATCACTGTTAACTTTGCTTACATGATGGAATATCATACATCTCACAAGTTATTTGGGCAAAAATGACATGTAGCCTAACCAAATTCAAGGTTATTTTGGCTAGAAGTGGGTTACTCATAGCCGGACTATCGGGTCTATATTTAACATAGACGGTGAAATGACGGCTATTGCTTACTGGGTTGTCGCACATCTACATTTAAAATAATGGACTTTAGCATGCAAAAGACGCAACTTGATTTCCGTCTGACCTTTAGTCCATTGTTGACTAATGCTAACTTGTCTTCAATAAAAGCAACATTTGTGCTTACAGAAGAGAATCCAGAAGACTGTCAGGTGTGGTGTGCTGTCTGCCCGTCTGAAGAGCGGCCCGTGCCGTTTATTATTAGGCGAGTCTCTGACTGAGATCGCTCTGGGGATAAAGAGCACAGGATACCTGCTCCACGGACCATTACTTCCTCGCCTGAAAAACACACACACACACACACACACACACACACACACACACACACACACACACACACACACACACACACACACACACACACACACACACACACATCCCTCCAGCTGCTTCAGAGTGTATTTTCAGAGAGGCACATGAGCGTCTGACCCTCAGAAAGAACAGCAGCGAGAAGGAGAACCCGCATCTGCACTGCAAAACATGTTTTTGGCTCGTTTTCCAGTATAAACATCTAAACTCTCTCAAATAAAGATACATTCACTTGAGAAGCAAAATGACTAAATTGTTTGTTTTCTGTAAAAAAAAAAAAAAAAAAATCATCCAAATCAAGTAAGTTCATGCTTAAAACAAGAAAAATGTCTACCAGTGGGTTCAGAAAAACTTAATTCAGAGGAAAAACAAGATTGTTTTTGTGCATGAAATAAATGACTGGAGTCAAGCACAGACGATATAATGAAGGATATAAGTTTGGGGATTAAAAGACCATTAATATCCTACTTATTTGGTTTTGTTTGTATGTCTGACTGGCTATCGTGAGGGTGGGTGTTGGGGAGGGATATGGGATAAAACCATAAAAGGACTTTGGTTTTGAAGAATTGTTTATTCTGAAAATATAAAATGGAGACTTGTATTGTATTATGTTGCAAATACTGTTTGAATGCTGTTTCCAAAAAAAAATATATATAAAAAAAAAAAAAAGACCATTAATATTCAGTAATATTATCAGTTTAACTGCACTGACACTATCGGACGATAACAAAATTTTTACTTAATTGAGCTGGAAAAATGACACTAACTTAGTGTCACAGTTTTTGAACTGAACTGAATCAACAGTGTAGGGCTGTAAACCAAAGAAAATCTTGGTCGACTAAAGTCCTGAAATTTTCGACTAAAAATCGACTAAAAATGACATGATTAGCTGCGCACTGTGCGCCTTGTTGCCTTGTTGTCCGCCTAAATGAATTATAAATAAACATAAAAAACTAGTAGGCTATTTGCAGTATTATATCGTTTTTGACGTAATTATTTTGCACTGAAATGAGTCGAGTCTGTCGGCTCTGACAGCGTTGCATCACGTGCACCTGCGCAATATCATAGCCTATGTGATTTCCGAAAATAGTACCATGTTGTCAACTAGTGATATCATGACAAGAACTTGTGAGGAATATGTAACATAATTTAGACAATTGTTTTTGTCATATGTATTATAATAACTGACAGACACTATAATTTTCAGCCGCTAGTCTGTACAGCTCGCGAACATAGGAGCTCAGCTTCGCGGCTGAGACACGAATAGACTATTAACTTAAAGCTTTTACTCTTAAACAGAAAAGTCACTTTAATAAAAAAAAAAAATAATTATTAAACAAACCAGAACAAGTAATAATATTCAGCAAACCTTCTAGTGGCCTACTTTCTTCAATCTGTCTCTCTTCTCCAGTGGGTTGGGCTAATCCAAAAGAAGTGAAAACAAGGGGGGTGTTCTGAAGACAGACTGTTACCTGTGAAACAGCGGTGCTCTGAAAACACCCCCATTAGCAATTAGTGCTTTCCACCTGATGAAATGAGCGCGGCAAAGGCTATTTTTTTTACAGTCTATGGGCAAAACTGATGAAATGAACACGGCAAAACTGATTAAATGAACGCGACAAAACTAATGAAATGAACGCGGCAAAAAATCGACCAATCAGAATTTTGGTCGAGCCAGAACGTATCGACCAAATAATCGACTAATCGACTGGGAGATTACAACATTGAACTGAATTGAGCTGAATAAGTTCTGTCACAGGTCGGGGTGGGCCAAGCCAGACTGCACCCACCCCTGGAGACCGGGTACCGCCTCGAGGAGCGTGTCAAGGAACCAAACAGCAGACAGAGGATAAAGGAATAACAATTTCTTTATTGAGTTAAAAGCAGATAATTTGAAAAGTCCTAATTAAAATCTTCCTTCTTGTCGCCAGAAGCAATTCGATGGGCCCCTGGACCGGAGCGAGATGGACGTTTGTGAACACCCTGCGGCTCGTCGGAGAGGAATCAAGGAGGACACACACCATCCAGGTAGGTCACTGGGTAGGTACTCTTTACCGGGCTCACAAGGACGTCTTGGCTACTCGGACCCCATTCGGACTGGAACCAGGTAAATACTCGTGGTGAGGATGGAACGAGTGCCGGAGGCCGCCCAGAGGCAAGTATCCAGAGGACGGGGATCCCCAATTCAGACGGGCCACAGGGGCGCAGGCGGCGAGCAGGCCGGGCCAGGAGGGGACTGCGGACAGCAAGACGACACTTTGATTGAGCCACGTGCCGCGGCTATTCTCCTTCCTTCCGAACAGCAGCAACAATTTGCAACACGGGCACGGAAGGCCACCCGGCAAGAGGACACTTCACTTTGACTGTGCCCTGCAACAATACAACAGGGTTCAATAGTTCAACAAGATGCGACGCTCAACAGTGATACCTTCTCTCCTTCTGAACAGGGCGGAGGCTTTCAGTGGGGACAGGTGGGGACCACCAGGCGGAGAAGACGCTTGAGGGAGACACTCCACTTGACTGTACACTGTAACCAGGTAACAGGATTTAACTTCCCAACAGCATATGGAACGCTCAATTGAAATACCTTCTCTCCCTCTGAGCAGGGCGGAGGCTTTCAGTGGGGACAGGCGGGGACCACCAGGCGGAGAAGACACTCTGAGGGAGACACTCCACCTGACTGTACACTGCAACCAGGTAACAGGATCCAACTTCCCAACAGCATATGGAACGTTCAATTGAAATACCTTCTCTCCTTCTGAACAGGGCGGAGGCTTTCAGTAGGGACAGGTGGGGACCACCAGGCGGAGAAGACGCTTTGAGGGAGACACTCCACCTGGCTGTACACCGCAACCAGGTAACAGGACTTAACTTCCCAACAGCATATGGAACGTTCAATTGAAATACCTCCTCTCGTACTGAACAGGACAAGCCTTCAATGGGACATTTGGAGACCACCAGACGGAGAGGACACCCGAGCGGGACACTCCACTTCGGCTGTGCACTGCAACCAGGTAGCAGGGTTTAACTATTCAACAGCATATCAAACGTTCATTTCAAATACCTTTTCTGAACCGGCAGAGACCACCAGACAGGAAGATTGCTTTAAGCAAGATGCTCCAGTTCAACTGTACGCTGCAACAATGTAACAGGAATTAATGGATCGGCAGCATTCACAGAGTGGGACTGTCTCAAATGGTAAGTTGGACGCTGGATGTAACGAACCCCGTTCAGAGACAGCGGGTGAAAGACTATAGAAGCGAGTGCACAGCAGACTATTAATACTTCTCCACACGATAAACTTCACTCCATAACACAAACCGTGTGAATCGTCACTTCAGGCACTGCATTCCACTCGCACACGTGCATTTGGGCCAGCACTCACCCACCGGTCTTTCTCCCACCAGATCGACTCTCGTCTCTACACGGGCTCCACTTCTCTCAGAGACAGTCAAACGGATGTAGTAATCGTCACATTCAGTGCAGGAAGAACAAAGGTTGGAGACAGATCATTAATTCACTCGGTGTAATACTTCACTCGTGCCACACGCTTTCCAGACTTTCCACACCACTTCAGTGTCAGTGCATATAAACAACGGATCAAATACTCATCACTTTGCGTCTTTCCCACTGTTGACGATATCCCCTAGATCTCATTGACAAAACTTCACTCTCTCATGTCCATTTCTCGGCTTCAATCTTCGCCCTGCTTCACAGTCCAGCTTCAAATATAAACAACCCGCCGACAGAACACAGTATCTCACGGGAGGAGAACCACACCGACCGTCTGTTTCCTCTCTCTTTTTAAAGCCCCATCTTAATGCGCGTTCCTCTCACAACACTCTCTGTAATTCTCCTCACCTGCTGTCAATCAGGCAATTGGCCTCGCTGCCATGGCAACAGATTTCGCGGTGTGATGAGACGACCATCCACAAGAGGTCTCCAAATAATACTGCCTTCAAGAGGATTTTACTCTCTCTCCTTATCTGGCTTTTGTCACAGCGTGACATACCCCCCTGCCAAACCGTTCTAGTCCCTAGAACGGGATCCGGACACCCAATCTCCATACCTGGATGGGGGTTGTCCCCGGGTCTTGGCGGAGAATTCGGTTCCTCTGGCCTTGGCCCTATCCCCACTCTCTGAGGGACCACAGCCCATCCCACCACGGGAGGCATCCACACTGGTTCAGCAGGCGGTCTCTCTACAGCTGGTTTGGGGTAATTTGGACAAGGGCGCATCAGATTGCGGTGGAGCACCCGCTCTGGCCCTGCTCTCCCTTCGGGACGAATGGCATACACAGGCTGATCAAGGCGCGGCTGTCGTTGGATCACATACGGCTGGGGCTCCCACCGATCACTGAGCTTACCCTTTCCTTGTCGTCGGTTGTCTCGAACTAGAACTCTCTCTCCAGGCAGTAATGGTGCACTTCGTGCCGTACGGTCATACAACCTCTTATTCTTGGCTGCGGCTTGGTTAATTCGGTCTGAGACCCGTTCATAGGCCAGTTGAAGGCGTTGATGGTGTCTGGTCACCCACCCCGTTACGCTGCCTCCTTCTTCAGCCGCCGCAGTCCCCAGCAGTAGGTCCACTGGCAGCCTCACATGCCTTCCGAACATCAGGTAAGTTGGTGCGTAGCCGGTCGTACTATGAATGCTATTATTGTATGCATGTACCATCGCCGGGAGATTGTCCACCCAATGTCCCTGTTGGTCACCTTCCAAGGTCCCCAAAAGACCAATCAGCGTCTGGTTAAACCTCTCACACCCTCCATTCCCTTGAGGATGATAGGGCGTCGTATGGGTCTTCCTACATCCATACAATTGACACAACTCATGTACTACCCTGGATTCGAAATTGGGTCCTTGATCCGAATGGAACACTTCAGGGCACCCGAAGGGCTGGATGACATGCCTCCACAGGGCATTAGCGGTAGTGATGGCGGTCTGATCCAGAGTTGGGATGGCCCAGGCATATTTAGTGAATAGGTCTGTGATCACTAAGATGTTTTGGATACGGTCGACCGGCCTACCCAACGTCAGATAGTCCATAGCGATGATATGCATCGGTGCTTGGGCTCGAATGGGGACCATTGGAGCTCGAAGGCTCTTTCCTGGCTTTAAACAGGGTGCAGCGCGGACAGCCCCGCAGGTAGGCCCTCGTAGTTCCCTCCATCCCAGGCCAGTAGAAGTGGCGTCGCAAGAGTGCCGTCGTCCTCTCCTGCCCCTGATGACCAAGCCTGGTGTGGTAAGCCTCCAGCAGGGCATGACACCTCCCCTCGGGAACCACTACCTGACAGACCGGGTCACCCGAGTGTGAGTCCTGGAGGGACCGACAAATCACCCCCTCCTTCAGATGGAGCCTCTCCTTCTGGCCTAGCAGGCCTCTCACAATTCGATTTTGAGCCCGGCGTTCCGCACCCTCCGGCCAATTGCCCTGCTCCAACCAGGCCCGGACTATTAACAAGTCCTCGTCTTCGCCCTGCCACATCCTCCAACGCTGTGGATCCCATCCCCAACTTGCAGGCGGCTCCTCCGGTGGCTGCCCCGGTGCCTCCACAATGCCCACCATCATTCCCTCGTCCCGGTCGGCCTCCAGCGTGGGTCTCAGATCTTCCGGCCCTCCTTCAGGCCACCTAGACAGCACATCTGCGTTGGTATGTTCCCTTCCTGGCCGATACCGCAGCTGATAGTCAAAGTTGGCCAATTGAGCCACCCACCTCTGTTCTACCGCCCCCAGCTTGGCGGTTTGCAGGTGTACCAGCGGATTGTTATCGGTCACCACGGTTACCTTTGCTCCCCATAGGTAGTCCTTGAACTTCTCACTGAGCGCCCACTTCATGGCCAGTAACTCGAGCTTGAAGGAACTATAGTTGGCATCATTTCTCTCCGCAGGGTGTAGACTCCGACTAGCATAAGCGATGACTCTCTCTTCCTCCTGTTGTTTCTGGGCCAAGACAGCCCCCAAGCCCAGATGGCTAGCGTCCGTGTAAAGAATGAAGGGCTGTGTGAAATCGGCATATGCCAGAATGGGTGCTTGTAACAACTCTTGCTTGAGCTTCTGAAAAGCAATCTCGCATGCCTGATCCCACTCCACCACTGGGGACCCCCGGCCCCGGACATGTCCCGTTCCACCCAGCAACTGGTTCATGGGTTTGGCGATCTTGGAGAAATCCTTAATGAATCTCCTATAGTACCCCACGAAACCGAGGAAGGATCGAACCTGGCGCACAGTCTTTGGGGCCGCCCACCCCTGTACGGCCGACACTTTCTCTGGGTCCACAGCGATCCCTGCCGCACTTACAATATGGCCCAGGAACTTTACCTCCTTCCGGAAAAGCTGGCATTTATCCGGTTGGAGCTTCAGCCCGTACTTCTCCAGAGAGCGGAACACCTGCTCCAGGTGCTGAAGGTGAGACTCAAAATCGGGGGAATAAATAATCACGTCATCCAGGTACACCAGGGTGGTATCCATCAGCTGGCTCCCTAAACAGCGCTGCATTAGTCGCTGGAACGTGGCCAGGGCGTTGCAGAGGCCGAAGGGCATCCGGTCCCACTCGTATAACCCAAAGGGGGTCGTGAAAGCCGTCTTCTCCCGGTCCTGCTCGTCCACCTGCACCTGCCAGTAGCCGCTCGCCAAGTCCAGTGTGGAATACCAGGCCGCCCGTGTGAGGCTAGTAAGGGAATCCTCGACTCGAGGCAATGGGAAAGCATCCCGCTTTGTCACTAGGTTCAACTTCCGATAATCCACACAGAATCTCCATGCGCCTGTCTTCTTCCTCACCAGTACGATCGGGGCCGCCCAAGGGCTGCTGCTCTCGCGGATGATCCCTCTATTCAACATCCCTCGCAACAGAGCACGAACCTCAGAGTACAATGTTGGGGGCACCGGTCGGTAGCGTTCTCTACTGGGTGTGGCCCCTCCAGTGGGAATTTGATGCTTAACGATGTTAGTACACCCATAATCCTCATCGTGGGTGGAGAACAACTGTGGCCATTTTGATAGAAAAGCCTTAAGCCGCCTTGTCTGATCCTCCTCCAGCCCTTCTCCCCGTAGGGACTCACCTCCAAGGTGGGCCGGCAGTCCTTCTCCAGCCTCCCTGCTGTGCATCCCCGTCTGTGCCAAAGCAACTTCCACTACGGTTGGGCCTACTTGGCTGAACTTGACTTCTCCTGGCTCTTGCACTTGCCACGGTTTCACCGAGATGACTCGGGCTAGACACTGATGACGATACAGTTGGATTGGAAAAGGATTCGTGTTCCGAACTCTCACCCGAATTCGGCCTCTTTGGGCGGATGCCAGTCCTCTGGCCACCTCCACCTTAGGACCTTCGTTGTATGGTTCCACCAGCACCCACTCCTCCGGGTGATAAAGTCTAGGGGGCACCCTGACCCAGACCATCGCCTCGCTTCGAGCCGGGACGGACAAAGCATAACGGCAAGCCACTCTCCCAGTGCTCTCCCGGTCCTCCTGCTGCTCGGCCAGGCAAACCCGGCGACAGTCTGCCCGAATATGCTCCCATTCTCTGCCCTCAGATGTCACAGCCGCTCGGGCCGACCCACGCTGGAACAGCTCTTCCCAGCAGTCGGAGATGACATTCATGCCCAGTAGGGCGCGATGAGACCCCAGACACACGTCACGAACCACCACCACTCCCTTCTGGGGTACAACCATACCGTAGATCTCCAGGTCTGTCACCACATAACCCACATACGGGATATCGAGCCCATTGGCCCCTCGCAGAGTTAACCAGGGGGCCTCAGTCGTCGGCTGGCCCTGGGTGCCGAATAGTTCCTGAACTAGGCTCTCCGCAAACAGAGTGACTTGCGACCCTGTGTCCAACAAACACTGCACCTTCTTGCTGTTGACTCGGATCGTGATAACCGGACAGCGGCCCACTAGGCGTTCTTTAGACAGTCCAGGAGAAGAAGGGTCTGAAAAGGGGGTCCCGACCACTTGACCCACAGTGGCCGGAGACTCTAAAAACCCCCTTGTGAAGCGCGTCTGGAAGGGCACTGACGGATGTAATGTCCAGCTTCTCCACAACCGTTACAGATAGGACGCCCCTGTTCATCCCACTGGAATCGGGGACCCATAGATCGGGCGAAACGACGCTCTGGAGGGCGACTCCCGTCAAAATAGGCCCGCTCCCGCGGCGAAGGAAGTGAATGGAGGCGTTCTCGGCGGAGTTCTTCGACAACAGATTTGGACAGATCAGACATTTGTTCACGGATATCCCTTTTCAATTCTTCCCGGAGGGCATGCTTCCAATCGGAGGTGGCAGGGGCCGAAGGCCCACTAACAGAATTCGCCACCAGACAGCTGGGAGGATCCACACCTTCGGTGTGATCACGCTCAAGGGCTAGAGCTTCTCGCCGCAGTTCTTCAAACGTGAGGTCAGGATTTCGTCTCAACTGCACCCGCAGGCTCTGACGTACTGGGCCCTCCCGTAATCCTAGCAGAAACTGATCTCGCAGTAGGGTCTCCTCGTCGCCCAGGCCGTGGTCCTGTCTTCCCCTTAGCCTGGTAAACTGTTCCCTCAGTTGCAACGCGAATGGCCGAACAGTTTGTCGAGGCCCTTGCCTACAATTAAAGAATTGGGTTCTCAGGACAGCTACCGGGGTGGTATCTCCGTATTGTACCGTAAGGAAATCAAAGATGGCTCAGACTGTGGTGCGGGTTGCTTCCGGTGCTGCCTGTACTTCTCTTCTTGCTTCTCCCTCTAATGAATTTAATACGAACTGTACCTTCTGCAGGGCGTTCAGCCCTTGGAGCCCTGCCAGGTATTCCACCTGGGCCTTCCATGCTGACAGGCTTAATTCTGACCCCGGACCTCCGTACTTCTGGGCCCACGGGGCCCCCATAAAAAAGGGCATAACCGGCTGTCTGGCCACTGGCTCTTCTTCCTCGGCCATTTAGGACCTTGATCGCTCCACTCGAGACGGTAATCCTGCCGACTACGCCAAGTTCTGTCACAGGTCGGGGTGGGCCAAGCCAGACTGCACCCACCCCTGGAGACCGGGTACCGCCTCGAGGAGCGTGTCAAGGGACCAAACAGCAGACAGAGGATAAAGGAATAACAATTTCTTTATTGAGTTAAAAGCAGATAATTTGAAAAGTCCTAATTAAAATCTTCCTTCTTGTCGCCAGAAGCAATTCGATGGGCCCCTGGACCGGAGCGAGATGGACGTTCGTGAACACCCTGCGGCTCGTCGGAGAGGAATCAAGGAGGACACACACCATCCAGGTAGGTCACTGGGTAGGTACTCTTTACCGGGCTCACAAGGACGTCTTGGCTACTCGGACCCCATTCGGACTGGAACCAGGTAAATACTCGTGGTGAGGATGGAACGAGTGCCGGAGGCCGCCCAGAGGCAAGTATCCAGAGGACGGGGATCCCCAATTCAGACGGGCCACAGGGGCGCAGGCGGCGAGCAGGCCGGGCCAGGAGGGGACCGCGGACAGCAAGACGACACTTTGATTGAGCCACGTGCCGCGGCTATTCTCCTTCCTTCCGAACAGCAGCAACAATTTGCAACACGGGCACGGAAGGCCACCCGGCAAGAGGACACTTCACTT
Source organism: Rutilus rutilus (assembly GCF_951802725.1). Lineage (NCBI taxonomy): Eukaryota > Metazoa > Chordata > Actinopteri > Cypriniformes > Leuciscidae > Rutilus > Rutilus rutilus. The sequence continues at coordinate 3,308,820 of NC_140223.1, forward strand.
TGACTGTGCCCTGCAACAATACAACAGGGTTCAATAGTTCAACAAGATGCGACGCTCAACAGTGATACCTTCTCTCCTTCTGAACAGGGCGGAGGCTTTCAGTGGGGACAGGTGGGGACCACCAGGCGGAGAAGACGCTTGAGGGAGACACTCCACTTGACTGTACACTGTAACCAGGTAACAGGATTTAACTTCCCAACAGCATATGGAACGCTCAATTGAAATACCTTCTCTCCCTCTGAGCAGGGCGGAGGCTTTCAGTGGGGACAGGCGGGGACCACCAGGCGGAGAAGACACTCTGAGGGAGACACTCCACCTGACTGTACACTGCAACCAGGTAACAGGATCCAACTTCCCAACAGCATATGGAACGTTCAATTGAAATACCTTCTCTCCTTCTGAACAGGGCGGAGGCTTTCAGTAGGGACAGGTGGGGACCACCAGGCGGAGAAGACGCTTTGAGGGAGACACTCCACCTGGCTGTACACCGCAACCAGGTAACAGGACTTAACTTCCCAACAGCATATGGAACGTTCAATTGAAATACCTCCTCTCGTACTGAACAGGACAAGCCTTCAATGGGACATTTGGAGACCACCAGACGGAGAGGACACCCGAGCGGGACACTCCACTTCGGCTGTGCACTGCAACCAGGTAGCAGGGTTTAACTATTCAACAGCATATCAAACGTTCATTTCAAATACCTTTTCTGAACCGGCAGAGACCACCAGACAGGAAGATTGCTTTAAGCAAGATGCTCCAGTTCAACTGTACGCTGCAACAATGTAACAGGAATTAATGGATCGGCAGCATTCACAGAGTGGGACTGTCTCAAATGGTAAGTTGGACGCTGGATGTAACGAACCCCGTTCAGAGACAGCGGGTGAAAGACTATAGAAGCGAGTGCACAGCAGACTATTAATACTTCTCCACACGATAAACTTCACTCCATAACACAAACCGTGTGAATCGTCACTTCAGGCACTGCATTCCACTCGCACACGTGCATTCGGGCCAGCACTCACCCACCGGTCTTTCTCCCACCAGATCGACTCTCGTCTCTACACGGGCTCCACTTCTCTCAGAGACAGTCAAACGGATGTAGTAATCGTCACATTCAGTGCAGGAAGAACAAAGGTTGGAGACAGATCATTAATTCACTCGGTGTAATACTTCACTCGTGCCACACGCTTTCCAGACTTTCCACACCACTTCAGTGTCAGTGCATATAAACAACGGATCAAATACTCATCACTTTGCGTCTTTCCCACTGTTGACGATATCCCCTAGATCTCATTGACAAAACTTCACTCTCTCATGTCCATTTCTCGGCTTCAATCTTCGCCCTGCTTCACAGTCCAGCTTCAAATATAAACAACCCGCCGACAGAACACAGTATCTCACGGGAGGAGAACCACACCGACCGTCTGTTTCCTCTCTCTTTTTAAAGCCCCATCTTAATGCGCGTTCCTCTCACAACACTCTCTGTAATTCTCCTCACCTGCTGTCAATCAGGCAATTGGCCTCGCTGCCATGGCAACAGATTTCGCGGTGTGATGAGACGACCATCCACAAGAGGTCTCCAAATAATACTGCCTTCAAGAGGATTTTACTCTCTCTCCTTATCTGGCTTTTGTCACACCGTGACAGTGACAAAAGCGCATAATCTGAATAATGAATAAAGCAAATGTGAAATAAATCAATGAATAGGAAAAACAACAATCTTTAGCAGTAATTTCTCCTGCATAAGCAACAGCGAACAAAAGTGGTAAAAAATCATGTCTTCCATTGCTCAACAAACCGTCCCAAACTAATTGAATAAAATGTGAAAGTATCTAAAATATAAGTTAACCAAAAACCCATTCAAAAATCCCACTGACTTCATAACCATGGCAATGCAAGTGCTAAAATGCAACTAATTTCTTAATTTTGGCCTATAAAAATGTCATCCCTGCAGCACTCTATAGAAAAGATGAATATGAATATGACTTTTTTTTTTCAATTAGTGGACACTGTTATTAAATACACCAGTTTCAGAGGCATTTCCTCAACTTAATCTGGGATTTTAGAAGGAGTGTTTGATCTTTACTGTGTGCTTCAGTTTATTCTGTCACATAAACTCGCTTCAGGTACGTTTGAGAAAAGGTTCAAAACACAGACTCAGACTCGGCCTGATGAATGGAGCTTTAACCAGCGTTTTCTCATCGTCCCCGGGTGGGTTTGTCCCGCAGCAATCTTGTGTTTTACTGCAGGTGTAATGCGAATTTACCAAAGGCCTTGATCATGTGAGAAATGCATACTCCGGGTTTTGAGTACAGCTGTGTTCATTCATTCTGAGTCTCTGTCTGAAATGATCCGTTTTTAAAGGGCACCTATTATGACTCTTATCACAAGATGTAAAATAAGTCTCTGATGTCCCCAGAGTATGTATGTGAAGTTTTAGCTCACAATACCCAACAGATCATTTTTTACAGCATGTTTAAATTGTCATTTTTTGGGGGCTCAGAAAAACACGCTGTTTATCCCTTTAAATGCAAATGAACTGCTGCTGCCGGCCCAGGGGGCGGAGCCTCACGAGCTCGCTCAGAGCCAGGACAATCTCATATGATAATATCAGAACAGAAACTCTCAGTTGCGGTGTTCAATTCGACTCGGAGTCGGACAATAATGCCCACAGAGCCGGAGAAGCTGTATGGAGATAGAACAGGAATAGTTTAGTTTAATTATGGTTATAACTTATTTGTCATCTGCTTTTATCTACTATAAATACAAGCCTGCTGTAGCAGACCCTGTCCGAATGATGACCAAAATATACTGATGAGTTCAGTGAAGTTTATTGTACATCACACAAAAGATGAAGCATTAGTTTTACTCCAGAGAATCACTGTTAGAGCTGAATAAACACAGTATAAGAAGTGCGCATTAAAGTCTTATCCATAAACTCTCTCTCTCTCTCCCTTTCATTATCAACAACATACACAGCGAAGTACACAAAACACTCGTTACAACTAACAGTAAACAAATATATACACACCTTTTCAGTGGGTGCTAAATAAACTGGTAAACCTTATATCCGTAAAATGACTGGATGAGCTGTCATAAAGACCGCCCTCTCACTTTCATTTCTGCCGTGGTCAGTAACGTTAGGCCTGTCGCTCTGAAGACCGTAAGCTGGATCACGAACAGTACAGATCCATCCTCGAGTAACAACGGGAGTAAATGAAGACTGCTATGTTCATTCTTACATCCAACAACAACACACCTCAATCGCTTAGGAGACATTCTTGTCTACAGCTGCTCAAGCGTCGAAACAATGGCGGACTCTGTGTCCAGCTCACTCATGGCGGGTCTATGCTCAAACTGAAGTGTCACTCAACAGTCGTGGGAGGGGCCTGTGCAAAGTGACGTCACATTGCCCTGAATCTGAGAACTGCTCGTTCTGAGACAGTGCTTATGATTTATGGGGATAATAAAAAAAAAGCACTGGGTGGATTTTTATCATTATAGGGTGGTTGTGTACACACACTGCCAACACACATTTATGTTCAAACACCATGTTAAAGTGAATTTTGCATAATAGGTGCCCTTTAAGGCGCGGCTCCTTTAAGGCTTGTCAGTAAACACACACTGTTCTGATTGGCTAACACTGCATAGGAAACAGTATCAACACCCACTCGCTATCCATTTAAAACCATCATTTACCAACAAAGCATTTTATTTTAACCCTCTTTAACCCTTTTAAACTGTGTCGTAGCCGACACATACCAGCAAGCTGTATTCATTTTACCGTAACTCTTCAACCGGCTTATTACAATAATTCCATGCTTTCCATCAGCAAATGACTTTGATTTTTTGACTTTTTTTAATGAGCTTTCTGGCAGAGCGGGAAGGAAGGATTTGTACGGAGAGATACGAAGCGCGGCAGGTTAGAGTGTTTTGAAATGCATAAAATAATAAAAGAAACGAACAAATACATGGCGACAGAAGTGTTAGACAGCAGAAGAGGGGATTGGGATGATTTTTAATTAAACTTGGGAGGCGGATGGCCGTTACTCTTTCACGTATCTTAGCATGTGGTGTGTGCGTATGTATGCATGCATTCCTATGTATGAAAAAAGTGTCCTAAATGAAAACTGTGCAACCCAATGTCACAAAAAAGACTTGTAAATATGTATTATAGTTCATTTCTCAACTTTTAAGTGTTAGTTTCTTTCGTTCGTGATTTTTCTGTTTTGTTTTCCAAATAAAAATCTGTACATTTATTCTCGTGTTTTTTTTTTTTTTTTTTTTGCCTATTTAAATTCTATTTACAAACTCACCACACACAGTAATGGTCAATAACTGTAATTTGTTGAAAGCTATTTTTCTTCTGAAAAAGATGACACCTTGCACATTAAGATAGCGCATTGTTTTAGTATTTTTCAGTCAAAAAATCTAAATATGTGAAAAACACCTATTTTAGCTTCAGGTTCTAAAGGGGTACGCTTTAGTTAGCTTGCCAAGGCAACATTTCTACGTTTTTCCATCTAATATTTATATATTTTTTTATTTCAGCTTCATAATAATAACCCTGAACATATCTGCAACCAGAATAAATGCTTTAAAATGCTTTTAATTACTATTAAGGTTTAATTTAGTTTTATTTCAACGTATAGTTTTAGTTATAAATGATAACACTGGTGCAAAATGATGTATCTTAAAAGCTGCAAACAGCACTTATGATGCATAAAAAGGCTGATCTGTCTGTCCATATATCTAAATTTCTTTAATATACAGTACAGATTATAGTGGGGCATCACTGAACAACGTCAAATTTCTATTTTGATGTGAAAGCCCAGGGAGTGAATCAGTTAAATGTGGTTATCAATTCATTCAAATTCTGTGTGCAATTACTAAAGTAAGAGAGAGCAGTTATCACACGCTGCTTGTCAGCTATCAGTCAGCCTTGAAAATGGCATCTTAAGTGATTAGGATCTTACTTTTAAATGTCAGTTCTTCAAGGCGATCTGCCCTCTCTTGTGGATGTGTTCTTCAAAAACTTGAAAAAGAGTCAGAACTGATCTCTCAGATTTTCAATTTCAGATTAAGATGTTCTGGAGAACAATAGTTTTCTGCAGGCGATTCTTTGCAGGTCATTTGCATAAAATCACACTGAGTTAGGAGGTACAGGCTCTTTAATAGAAAACACACTCAGTTCTGGGGAACACGGGGACTTGAACGGCCTGTTTATCGGGATAATTGCTCTTCGGAGGCAGATGTATTCAGTGGCTTTCAGAATGAATGAATGAATACATATGAGATGCAACACCTTCCAAAGGCATGAAACAACATGCTCCGGTTTTGACTTTGTGGTTTTTCAAAACTGCGAATCCTTCAAGCTGGGAACGTTAAAGAACACCAGAGCAAATAAAACCCTGATGTTCAGGATGAAATCGGGTACAGGATTACAATATGGCATTGTGGCGTTCGTCAAAAATACAGGCAGTGTAAATTAGTTCACAGCTCAACCGAGAATGTGTTGAAAAAAGTGCAAAAAAAAAAAAAAAAACATGTCAGATTTACAAGAGTGGCAAGAGTGTTTTGTATTTGTGAGTTTCCTTCATGAAGGAGTAACAAAGCCTGTAGGGTTTGTCATAATGGTTTCTGTGCTAGCTTTCCAACTTACACAACATGAGATTTCAGTACTTTTGGGTTTGGAAAATTACTTTTTGTCATGTCTTCTTGTGGCCTACAGAAGAAAGAAAGCAAGTCAGTCAGGTGTGAAATGACGTGGATGATCACATCATTGAAATTTTTGGATGTTTTTTTTTTTTTCATTTCTGCACCACTAGCATCTATAAATCATTTGCAGAAATAAATATTGTTTCAAAACATGGTTTCTCAAACACTCTCCTGTCTTCTATCGGTCGGACAAACATGTTGTCCCACCCCAAACTCACGCTATTGGTCGAGCCAATGTTTCTGTTTTAAAAATGCCTCTAATATGCTTTTTCAAATAAGTTTGAAAGATCAAAGTGCAGATAAATGGAGTTTTTGTGTCCTAAAAGAAAGAAGTGATTCTGAACTGAAACGAGTCGTCAGTAATTCCAGTACTGAACCGGTGTTGGTTTGTAACTTATTTGCATAACTCCTGTTCATTGGCTGCTTTAAAGGACATTTCCATCAGAGTTCATTATCCACCTAATACATGCTGAAACCTCGTCATAAAGCAAGAAAGCAGTCCAATGTTGCACTGGAATTACTTTCTTATGTTAAGATCACATGTTTTTAAAAAAGTGCATTTGTTTAATCTATATAGTCCTTTCATGCAAATAGTTTTATTCTTTAAAAAAAACCTTTTTCTCCCATATCTCAGCCCTCTATTCTCTTCTCTTGATAAGATGCTTCATGACTTCCTGACTCATTCAAGACGGTCACTTTTTGTTTATGAATGAATCAGCGATTTGAGTGAATTGACTCAAAGACAGTCATTTATTTTGTTCCTCAATGAATCAGAGTTTTTGAATGAATAACTCAATGACTAAAGATACAAATGTCAATATACACTCAGTTCAAATAGCCCTGTTGACAAGTGCTATCGCAAACTCTACCCACTCTGATATTTCTCCTTCAGTACAAATATCATATCACTTCTGTTTACACTTCTGCTGCATGAATTGCATAGTTGCACTTACTATAAAGATGCTGTTTATTGCTTTTTAACAGGATCTTCAACTACATTCAGCGTGAATTACGCTGAATTTAAATTGCCACTGCCAGTTATTTTGCATTTTATTCCAGTTAATTATTATATCATTAATGACCTACCTTCATGTCGTTACAGACCTATATGACTTGTTTCTTGTGGTCAAAAACACAGAGATTTTCCAAAATATCTTCTTTGTTTTTCCAGATGTGAGCCTGAAATGTTGTGTGTGTTCCTCACACGGACAAAACTCCACCTTTCCATGCTGATTAAAATTAACGAGTGATCGTTGTGTGATCGTTAATCTCACTGGAAAAACTGTCCGACACTCCCGAATTACAGTCCATGTGGAAGAACATTACAATCCCTCCTCCGCAAGCTAATGAAATATGCAAATTAACTGGAAAAATTGCTGACCTTTGATTCACACATGTTCAGTAATGGCTTTGCTAATTTCTGACTAATTGCATGTCACCAGACGAGCTGGTCTCTGTAAAAGCACTTCGTCATGGTAGAGCTTCTGCTGCATCACACTCTTGAACCCTGTTTTAAAAAAATTGTGCTCAAAATGTAAAAAAAATTGTTATTATGTGAATGTTAAGGGAACATTCCATTTCATCCGTCTGCAAACATTATGGGAACGTTACTTTTGAATGTTCTCTGAACATTCCAAAACAAGTGGTAACATTTAAAAAACGTTGTTACATTGTTACGTTTGTTCATAAATTTGAGAAAATCTTATTAGAACGTTCCGAAGATCTGAAACCGTTTCCTGTTTGATGGGTTTTATTTGAGATTTGAGAATAGCTTTTATATACAAAATCATTCACTTCTACGTCGACAGAATTGCAAAAAATAATGACTGTTTAGAAATGTCAATTATGTTAATGTCAGTTTACATTCTTGAAGTGAATTTACTGCTAGCTGACTTTCATGGTCATTGCTCCAATGAGGAAAACCATGTCAGTTTGTGATCACGATGGCATCATCGATTGATCTCCACTGCAGTCGTACTTTAGACTTCCACTTGTAAATGACTAACATGTTGACTTGAGAAATTTTATGTTGAATATGATTCATTTATACTGCAGCTGCAAGCTAAATAATTGCAGAGTTGGAATATGATTGATTCTTACATGCATCAGATGTAAATGATCAGGTAAGCATCGATAAAAAGGAAAGGCCAAGATAAATCAAATCCACAGAAAAAGCCATTAGGGAGCGATTTGATATTCCAGGCCCTTACGACCCTTTTATGGAGGCCGCTCTTGATTTCAAAATATCAAAATATCGTTAACTTGACGACACCCGGCGCATGCTAAAGGGTGATTTCCAATCCAGCTGTGTTTTCATTAGGCTACTAGTAAAATTTAAGCGTGGTACATTTATAATTCATGCAGATGAGTGCGTTTAGACGTTTCTCCAACCTCATTCTGAATAAAACATGAAGTTTGTTTGTTTGGTGCCGTATTAAAGACCCCTTTGACAGGCGTATCTCAGGGTCCCCGTCCGACCGTATTCGAGGGACACGGCAGCTCATAAACATGTATGATGTCACAAACATGCCCAGAGTGGATTTCTGCTTTCTGAGTCAGTGTTTGTACGTCAGTCTGATTTTCTCCCTCAACGGCCGTTAGCTGAACAGGTGGCTGTCGTTTAGTCAGTCACTCACGCGGTTTGTGCTGCAAGGCCCATGTTTTTTTAATGCTCTCTCTCTCTCTCTCTCATGTCAGTGATTCAGTAAGAGGAATAAGACAGGAAGACCTGTGGGAGAGAGTCGAGCAGAAATGAATTTTAAAAGCAGCAATTATACAGACGTTTATCTGTCCATGCAAATAAATTCGATCTAGCAAGTTTAAGACGTGTTAGTGACAACAGCATAAAATTATTCTCTCCATTTGGTGCTTTAGATTTCATTTTAAAACCGTCTCGGGCAGGGTGAATGAAAGGAAAAATGTCAGCAAATAGAGACAATGTGGCGTTCAGCAGCGCTAAACCGCAGGCGGTGCAATTAGAGCAATTACCCTAGTGCTCCTCTCCATTTATTCCCATTCACTGTTAATAGCCACTTAAAAACTGGATGGCATTTTCACTCTATTACTCTATCACCATCCATCCATCCATCCATCCATCCATCCATCCATCCATCACTCCATCCATCATCCATCCCTCCATCCATCCATCCATCCATCCATCCATCCATCCATCACTCCATCATCACTCCATCCATCCATCACTCCATCCATCATCCATCCCTCCATCCATCCATCCATCCCTCCATCCATCCATCCATCCATCATCCATCCCTCCATCCCTCCATCCATCCATCCCTCCCTCCATCCATCCATCCATCCATCCATCCATCCATCTATACATCTATACATCCAACCATTCATCCATACATCCATACATTAATTTCAAATTTGGGGTCGTACATTTTTTTTACGTTTTTGAAAGACTCATCTGATCACCAAGGCTGCATTTATTTGATCAAAACTGAATGAAACAACACTCAATTTGAATATATTTTAAAATGTAATTGATGGCAAAGCTGATGTGGATGTAACATTTTCAACTTTTATTATAGAAGTCATTTTACGAAAGCGACAATGTTGATACATATAAAGTATGGTTTCAATTTCAATCAGTAACATCTGTGATTTCAGGCTGAATTACTATATTGTGATGTTTCATACTGTGGTGGAAAATGACATTATATTGTGGTAAAGATGGTTCATGTTGTTTACATGCTCAACAGCAGATTGTATGTGTAAATACCAAATTACTCAGAAACTCACTTGTGTGTGCTTTAAAAATGAGATGATTGCAGCTGCCATGTGGACGGCGGGGCGCATTCGAGGTTTTTGAGAGTTTTCAATGGGATTTCTAACAACTCATGAGTCTGTGTGAGTCAGATCTGTCATGACGCTCCTCCTTACATTACATAAATGATTCATGCTGCATTTTATATGCACAACTGTCAAACTCAAAAGTATACCGGTTAAAAGAGCCAAACCTGCAAGAGACCTGTAATGAATCTGTGAGCTGTAAAAGTGGAGAAACGCAGCATGACTGTTATATCTGAGACGAGAGCGGCTCCAAAAAGTGTTTGGAAACTGAAGTGACACTTAAATATGACTGAATGTTATTGCATTAGATTAAGTATCAAATCAAGTGTCTTTTATCAGAGAAGATGCACAGACACAGTTTACGAGCAAAGCGTCTGACAGACAGAAGTTTCTTGGCTTGTAAATCCTAAAACAACAGATGCTGAACACTTGTGATCTTGACTTCCTACATCCGCTAATAATCACCCAAAGTTGAGATATTGAGACTTCAAACATGATGGAGAAAAGTGACGTTAGAGACAAGAAAAGATCCTGCAGCATTTCACACACTTGATCTGATGAAATGATGAAGTGTGTCTTTTTGAAAGAATTAATAAGTAAACGCATCAGTAAACTCAGTATAATTATATATGAAGTGAATGTTGTTTGTTTCTGTTTATTGAGTTTGTATATAATTAGACATGGACACTATAATTAAGCGTCTCCTGCAGCTGCGTACAAGCAAGAGTCACTGTTGATAATCCTAGAAGAGTTTCCATTCACACCGACCTGTAAAATCACAGCTTCTGTGTAAGAAATAATTACTGTGACCGTAATTATACAGACATGAATTGAAGATAATGTAAAGACTGTACAGTATTGCGGGGGAAAAGCTTATATCATTATGATCTTTGGAGATAAATGACTATGAAAAGATGCTGCTTTAAGAATAGACACTATTTTGGTAATACTTTATAATAAGGTGGCATTAACTAGCAATGACAAATCAATTATTACAGTATCATTTCACCTTTGTTGCATTAAAAACCTTGTTAGTTATTAAATACCCAATTTTTTTGTCCATAAATGAAAATCAAAATATTTGAGATATGGTATTTTGTGTCCGACAGAAGTCAGTCATATGGATTTGGAACAACATAAAGGGAAGTGAATGATGGCAGAATTTATTATTTTAGTCTGATCCCATATGTGTTAGTTATTGGAACATTAAATTCACCATGAAATCAAAATGGACGATTCTTGTTTTTTTTTATGGAATATTAAAGTGTTTTATTCTAAATTATTTATCAGTGCACATAATTTTTTTTATTCATTTTCCTGGTAATCTTGAATCAGAATAACTTCTCTCTTCTCTTGTCTGATGATGAGGGCGGGGCAATAACCTGTCACTCACATGAGATCCACCAATAGCAAACCACAACCATCCAATCAATTCCCCACAGACACAATCAAGCCCCGCCCACATTTGTTCTTGTTTGAGAAGCAGTTTCACTCAGATATACGGCACTATAGGGAGGAAAAGATGAACTTCTGTTTTGTGACGACTTCAATGTGTAAATAATTGTGTACATGAACTTGAAAATGAGAAAGCGTTAACAGAAAGACAACAACGACAGATTAAAGAGCATCAGTGTGAGAAACAGACCTCAGATGCTGTGTGTGTGTGTGTGTGTGTGTGTGTTCTCCTGCAGTGAATATCTTGATGAGGAGTATTTCACTGAAACGAGACTGTGTTCTCTGTCATCTAAATCTGTCTGTCTGTGATCACTCCACTCTAAACTCTTATTCTATTTGGGTGAGTAAATGTGTCTGAACTCAAACCGCTGTGACAATTTTCACAGTCTGACATAGAGACTTCTGCTATTCCTGTCTGAGCTTCACAAACATCCTCACATTTTTAGAGAGAGAGAGAGAGAGAGAGAGAGAGAGAGAGAGAGAGAGAGAGAGAGAGAGAGAGAGATAGATAAGGGCCTCGATCTATTGAAAATACTTTGTGGATAATTATAAATAGATTTTTTTTTGTCTTTCTCAAAGTATCATAGAAAGGAGGCGCTAAATCTTCAAATGTTGTTAAATATTATATGAGCAGATTTATTATCTTTCCGTGTTAATTTTGTTTTAGGTTTTTTTTAATTAATTTGTATCTTCATGTAAATAATAAATAAATGAATATACTTCTTTATATTTACTTAAATTACTTAAGTATTTCTTATTGATTAATTGATAAGTGATATTTTTTTCCCACTATATTACTTGCTTGCTTTGCACTCTTGTTATTTTATTTTGTTACAGTTATTTTAAATTGTAAATGTTCCAGAAAAAGAAATGTGCAGTTTCTGTCATGCCAGTGAAGCGTAGGAACTTATCTTCAGACAGAAACAGTGACAGACAGTGACAGGAAACTAACGTGTGAATCAAAGGTGTTGACAGGAATATTTCTATATATCAGTTTTTATTGTACCTTCCTGAAAGTGATTTTAACAAGTTCAGATCAGGTTTTAACTGTGCTGAAAACCACATCACTTATACTTGCCTTTACTCTAATTACTTGCTTCATATATTTGATCCCCTGAAAGGTTGAATAATAATACAAGTTAATTGAATCTAAAAGTTCCATACGGAACTTTTCAGTGGCACTCCAAAAATTTATTTTTGCCTCTTGTTAAATTTAATTAATTAAAATAAGCAAAAGTAACACGATTGTTTAATATTTTGTCACAACTTAATTTAATTGTGTTCAATCAACCTAATATATTTAAAACTGAAGTTTACTTAATTAATTTGTGTGAAAACTACATGAATCATTTTTGTTGACAACTTTGCAAGGGACTGCATTAGGAGGGTAAATTTAGGGATTAAAGTGTTATTTTATGTGTTTTTCTGTAAATGGAAAGATGTTGTTAGTTAATGTTAGTGTTTAATTCTCAGTTATGTTAGAAACTTAGAGGACTTTCTGTAATGTTTTTGAATTTTGTGGTTACTATTATGCAGAAGAGTGTGCTTAGGCTGTGGGCACTAACATATATGCATTAAAGGGGTCATGACATGAGAAACCAAATTTGCCTTGATCTTTTGGTATATAAGAGGTCTTTGTACCATTAAAACTTCCTGCAAGTTTCATAGCTTAAGATGTCCTCCCTATTATAAACGAATCATTTATTTAATCAAGCTCTAATTACAGCTCGTTGGGGATCCATGGTAAGAAGTGACGTCACGGTACGAAGTGACGTACCAGTCGTTTGCATATGACCGCCTCCAGCGCAAGACAACTACGCCTCATTTCGCATCATCACGTCGTTGTCACGCCACAGGTGTTCAGTCGACGTGCAGCGAGTGGGTCTGTTTACAAGAAGATCGTGATGACGCAGATGTGCTGTTCCTGGCTGTGGACAAACAAAATGTTTGAATTCGCTGC